>NW_013677356.1:0-6190 GCF_000517525.1 Limulus polyphemus | reverse complement strand
CACACTTTAGGGTCTTGAGTGTATTATAAGAGTGTTGGGAAGATTCAACTATTTCATTAAGTTGTGATATGTTTGGGTTGGCATTCAGATCCAAACCTCCCTCCATATCTTCTGTGTGCCAGTTAGTATATTTCTTTTTTGCTTTAGTTTTGAACATATATATAAACATTTAATTAGTAGTGAATTCTAATTCAAGAAGTACATTTACTGTCCATTGGAATTCATTTGTTATTATTGATAATAATATGTTATCAAGGTTGAGATTATTTCTACAGAGTTTTTGGCTTAAGTCGATGGTAGGTTCATGATGTAATAGAACTCTATTAACAAGCTCTATTTTATACATTTTCACACATATGTCTATTTGTTTGCCCTAATAATTTAGTGAAATATATATATAATGAAGTGTTGGCTCAGGGTATAGGATTTCCATGAATAATTTCAACATGTGAGGTGTTATTAACACACATATGTCTATTTGTTTGCCCTAATAATTTAGTGAAATATATATATAATGAAGTGTTGGCTCAGGGTATAGGATTTCCATGAATAATTTCAACATGTGAGGTGTTATTAACACACATATGTCTGTTTGTTTGCCCTAATAATTTAGTGAATCAGCATCATGCAATGTTGCCTCAGGGTATAGGATTTCCATGAATAATTCCATGTGGGGTGTTATTAACACACATATGTCTATAATTCTACATTCATGTAAATGTTACAAGTAAACTTGGGACTACTGTCATATGATCAGGATTTTTTTCCATATCCATGTGGAAATACATATGCATTTCTAACAGAAGAAAAGTTAATACCCAGTTTAAGTGTACCTTGCAAGTTACACACTAGGTTACAAAAATATTTAAAATAGCTGTGAAACAGAAACCAATGTCAGTTAATTTTCATCTGGTCACAGTGTTGTTTACACTAGAATATACAAACAAACATGAAACTGTTTAATATTCTGTAAGCATGATATTGTGTAAAAAAGTGTTCTTTGTGGAATGTTTTAAACATTAAAAAATTATTTTCTGTAAATATGTCTGTTTTATAAATTATTTGTATTTGTAACATGATTTTATAGCAGAGGGCATGCTTATAAGATTTCCACTTAACTTTGAAAGCTATAGATTACTTTTTAGGTGTTCTTTCATAACATACTTAACTTTTCTATCCCACAGAAAATAAAAACAGTTCTGCCATATTCACTTTTTAGACATCATTGTTTCCACCACCTAAATATGGCTCACTTTGTGGTATCTGTAGCAAGCTCTTCAAACACCCTAATATATTCATATAAAGTCGAAACAAATGATTGTCTTCCAATAAAGAAGAAAGTTTTGAACTTCCAGTTTAATTTCTCAATAGTTTGTGTTTACTGTTAACATAAATATGGCTCACTTTGTGGTATCTGTAGCAAGGTCTTCAAACACCCTAATATATTCATATAAAGTCGAAACAAATGATTGTCTTCCAATAAAGAAGAAAGTTTTGAACTTCCAGTTTAATTTCTCAATCGTTTGTGTTTACTGTTAACATAAATTGATTTTTATTTCATTCTGTGATTTTAAAGACATCTGAAAAGTAATGGCATGGAAAAGCAGCAGAGGCAATGTTTTTTATTAAAATAGATCAACAAGGTATGGTTTAAGAACAACAGAAAACAGTTTGGTGAACTTTTTTGTGATACTTTGAAAGGCTGCAAAGTATAAAAATTATGATATGAATTAATATTACATTTTCAATCAATACCAGAATAGAGATAACCTCTAACTTTTAAGGATTCAATAATAGTAGTATTGAGAAGAATGGAGAACGTGCTAACAATCAGCACATAAAAGAACCTTTTTTTAAGTATTGATTTTTTTGTTATTGTTGCTGTATCTATAAAGGTTTAGATAAAGTGAAAGAAATGGATTTCATGTGTTTGAATTTTATATTTTTAAAATCCTATTTGTTCTTCATTTGAAAATGTAAAGTTTTCCTGTTGGAAATGGAATATTTTTTCACAATTGTCCCCATAAATAGAAAGAAATCAGCGATGCGTTACTGTTGCTTTTTTAGAATAACTTTAATTTTAGAGAAAGGTTACTTAATATGTGTTTTTTAAAGTAAATAAAAGGAATTCAACTGGTTTGTTTCTCTTTGTTTGTTAATGTAGATACCATTTGTTTTGCCATCAAGTTTATAATGTATTTTATTATTTATCCGTTTGTTTTTCATTCTGTCAGTGCTTATGTGATTTTGTGATATTACAAAATTTTACTACTGCTACTGTATTCTTTAGTTTATTTTAGCCACATTAGATTGTAAATACATAGTAGAAAAATTATTCTTGTTCTGCACTCATGGCCCAAAAGTGCAGAGTGATATTTTGCGACAAAGGAAACTAACCACGCACCCTTGGATTCACAGTCCACGATGTTAGCAACTGGGCCATGTCTGACCTTCTTTGAAAGAAAGTAATCTTAAAGTGTAAAAAAAGCTTTGTATACATATTTAAATGAATTAATGAAATCAGAGTATAAACATTCATGTGTACGTACCGAAAACCCAAGAAAGAAAATTACACACAAAAATTTTACAGTTTTCAATAATCAAAATGTAGCTTTGTATACATATTTAAATGAATTAATGAAATCAGAGTATAAACATTCATGTGTACGTACCGATAACCCAAGAAAGAAAATTACACACAAAAATTTTACAGTTTTCAATAATCAAAATGTAGACGACGAACAACAGATAATATAAAAAGTAATCATGAAATGAAATATTTTGATCCTAATATTTACTTGTATTATCTTTATCAAAGAATAGTTACATCATACTAACAAAGCCTTAACTAATTTCTAGGCTATGGATTTATGATGAGGAAACTGAAGATGAATATGGTTGATAAAACATGTTATTTACAAGGTTTCAGATTTCGCTGAAGATGGAATAAGTTATTCTGAAACGTTCAAACCTTGTAAATAACATGTTTTATCAACATCTTCATAATTAAATTTCTAGGCTATATTGATATGATGAAACTATCCCTTGATAAACCTGATAGACTTTTGGTGATTAGTCATATTTATCACAACTTTTACGGTGTTTGATCTAAGCTCAGACCATCTATTCTAGCAGTACAAAGATTTATGTCTTTCTAAGCAAATTTTTATTGAAATATGTAATAAAATGTACATCTTATATTCATAATGTACCATTTCATGGTGTTAATTTTCTACATTTCGTACAAATATCTTATGATCTATCCTTCGGTGTCGTGATAGACTTTCTGGGTGAGTGTAGATCCTGCCACACAAGCTACAAATCCATGTTCTCCTCTCCCAGTGCTTAAACCGTTGGTGTCTGTTCAAGGCATAAGATGAAGTAAACCTGGCTTCACATATTATACACTGGAATCTCTTGGCTGAAAAAGAAAAAAACTACTTTTTGATGGAAATATTATATGAGTGACAGTTAATTCCCATTATTTTATTAGGGTATTATATGAGTGACAGTTAATTCCCATTATTTTATTAGGGTATTATATGAGTGACAGTTAATTCCCATTATTTTATTAGGGTAGTTCAAGAGTGGTTGACTAGCTGTCTTCTCTCTAGTCTATCAGTTTTAAGATTATGACTAGCTGTCGTAGCCCTTGTGTAGCTTTGCAAACTGTCCAAAAGGAAAAAACCAAACAATTCTTATAAATGTAGAGTTAAGACAGCTAGAATCTCAAAATCAGCATTTGCTATTATTTAGTACTACTAATTGGAAAATCTATCTACTGTAGTTTTGAGATTTTGTTTTTTTTAAACAAACTATCAGTATGAAACTAGTTTTCATTTCCTTGTCATAATTAATGTATTGATATATTGCTTTTTTTAAAAAACTAGTTACAGAATATCTTAAATATTGTGGCCAAATGTTAGAGAATTGTGTTGGAAATAATACAATTACAGCTTTTTAAAGATTTCCTGAAGATGTTTAGCATAGCATGACATGAGTTGTCATATTATGGGTTGATGTAGCATGGTGAACACTATGATATAGTGTTAAACATATATTAAAGGGAAGCCAGAAGACACCCACTTTATATTTTTTTTATGGCCGTCTTCTCTACTTCCATTAAATGTTACATACTGTTAAAGGGAAGCCAGAAGACACCCACTTTATTTTTTTTTTTATGGCCGTCTTCTCTACTTCCATTAAATGTTACACACTGTTTTCCTACCAGAATACAGCATTCCGATTGAAAATATTATCGAATTGATTTATTACTGTTTATTGGACTACATTATGTGCTGTGATGATGTTTTTTTATTAATATTTTCACTGCTTTTGAATTAAAATTTTGTGCTGCACAGATTATCATTATGAATTATAACAATAAACAAATACTTAAATTTATTCAACGATACTAGTTTATTTTCATGTTGTGAACTCTTTCAGAATAAAATAAAAATAATGAAAGATTTTTGTAAGAATCAGAACCAGAATTTTTGTTAGCTTATTTTTTTACTGTTTTAAAATTTATTTTACATTGGAATTTCTGTATTGACTTATAAGTCTGTACTATATGTACACGTTTTGTATTGTGTTAAAATAAACCATACTTGTATACTTTAAGTAGTTGGATCTTTTCTTTCAGTTTTATAGAAACTGTAATGCATATTAATGTTGTGTTATGATCACACTACTGGTAATTGTTTCAAGTGTGTTAAACCTTTGTTAAAATACTTTAACTTTATGACTTTTCAGAAAATAGATTGAAGACTAATAAAATGTTAATACTTCTAGGAGGCAAGTTTATTTGTCATCTTTGTAATGAAGAATTTGCATGGGCTTCAGGACTGAACAGACACAGAAGGACAGTTCATGGAAAGAAACAAGTCTTCCACTGTTCATTATGTGGAAAAGTTTATCATCATCCAGAAAGTTACTCTAAACACAGACGAACAGTACACCAAATATTTGGGCACCATCTTCGTACTAGTTATTTATAAATTACTGGATGTATATTAAAGTCCGTAAAATAACTCATAGCTCTATTAGTGTTTGTGATAAACATATTGATATAAGTCCATATTTAAGTCCAATGAATAAATTTTTATTAGACATTTTGTGGTTATGTTTCTAAGAAACTACTAGTGAGGGATGAACAAATTAAGATCTTTGTAATTTTGAAACATTAATAAAGTGTGTGGAGTCAAAGCATGTTTCAGGCATTCTTTTACATAGCTATTTGTGGTTTACATTATGTTAGTTAAAAAAACAAGTTATATATCACAAAAGTGGTAACTGTTGGCATGAAAACATTCACGACAAGATTCTCTATTTCTGATACATTAATATCTAAGTAATATAGCATTGAAGATTAATAGAAAAATAATAGTTTGGTATTAGAATTGAGCAAAATATGGAAGTCATACAAGTTTTTTTTAACTGATAAAACCTTGTTTGAATTTTAGAAACATAGTTTTTTCTAATATTTAATTAAAATCTGTAAAAATTAGGTTTATTTTAAGGTAATGCATGGGCATGGAAATACTTTATAGGCAATGTTGTTTTTTAATGTATTGGTAAAATGAATAAATAGAGATATAGGAAATGTGTTGTTTTATGGCACTTTTTATTGTATAACTAAAACCTTAAATTATGTTTTAATGTCTGTACCTGTATGATGGAGCAACAAGTACATATTTTAAAATGACACTCAGATTTATGTGGATGTTACACTGTAGGAAACACATTACCAGTAGTTTCAGGTATTTAAATTATGTTTTAATGTCTGTACGTGTATGATGGAGCAACAAGTACATATTTTAAAATGACACTCAGATTTATGTGGATGTTACACTGTAGGAAACACATTACTAGTAGTTTCAGGTATTTAAATTATGTTTTAATGTCTGTACATGTATGATGGAGCAACAAGTACATATTTTAAAATTACACAGATTTATGTGGATGTTACACTGTAGGAAACACATTACTATTAGTTTCAGGTATTTAAATTATGTTTTAATGTCTGTACCGGTATGATGGAGCAACAAGTACATATTTTAAAATGACACAGATTTATGTGGATGTTACACTGTAGGAAACACACTACCAGTAGTTTCAGGTATTTAAATTATGTTTTAATGTCTGTACCTGTATGATGGGGCAACAAGTACATATTTTAAAATGACAC
>NW_013677355.1:8157-13270 GCF_000517525.1 Limulus polyphemus | reverse complement strand
CTGAAGTAACAAGTGAAACCTGCTTTGGTTAAAACAACACTATACTAAACTAACCAACATCAGTGACTTACCAAGATCTTCTGAAGTAACAAGTGAACCTGCTTTGGTTAAAACAACACTATATTAAATACAGAGAGGTTCACTTGTTACTTCAGAAGATCTTGGTAAGTCACTGATGTTGGTTAGTTTAGCTTTGGTTAAAACATCCACCAATAAATTTGCTAAGTCTGCTCCACTATTATGCTGAAAAAAGGCAACAGAATTAGATGTAACAAATGTTTGACTAACATGTACTGAAAAGTCAATATGATTGATGTGTCACTCTTTTTTAAAAACTTATTAATGGACTTTATCTAGGCTCAAGTTTCTGTCACCGAACAAGCTTACCCTTTCATCTGTGGGTGTGTTATAATGTGATGGCCAATCCTACTATTTGTTGGTAAAAAGAGTAGTCCAAGAGTTGGTGGTGGGTGGTGTTCACTAGTTACCTTTCCACTAGTCCATCACTGCTAAATTGGGGACAGCTAGTGCAGACAGCCTTCATGTAACTTTATGTGTACATAATCAAAACCTCTTTGAAAATCTCAGAACATAAAATCCAAGGAGTTTTCTATCGATAAGGGCCCCCACCCTAAACTAAATCCTCCCATACTTGATTTTGGGGGGAAAATTTGAGGGTTTTATTTTTAGATGATAACTTTTGGCGTGAAAAGACTATGAACTATTAAAACTGTACCATTTTAGACATCCTACCAAAATAATTTAATGAAATATGGCCATACCATGTTTATGGACATAATGTACCACTTGGCTGTCCGATTATTTGTTATGGTAAACCATCTTGAATCAATTGAACAAATCTCTTTCCATGCAACTCCAATCAATGTGTCTATAAACAGACTTCCATAACGATTGCATCAGTACTCTGACCTCACCAACATCATCTGTTTTATCAGATGACCTTTAACAACTGCCAATTAAATATTTCCTAACTTTGAAACTCCTGATTGAAATATGTGTAGATTCTACCTCTTAACTACAACGTTTTTATATCTCCAATCTAAACAGTCTGCAGTTCATTCTTTATAAAAAGAGCCACCCAGTCCTGTCTTTTAAAATATATATCCCTATTAAATAACTTGAAATTTCAAAATAATTGTTGTTATCAATGTTCTTCAAACTTAACCACATTTCACTAATTCATGCCATTTTGTTCCTAATACTTCAAACACTAGAATAATAGCAACAAATATTATTCAAGTTTATCTTTAACCCTAACAGACGTATCTTTAAAAGCATTATTTAACTTAGTGTTCTGCTCTAAATCTCGTATTTCCAAACTCTCTCTCATCACTAGGCAACTTTAGTTATATATCTTTAGAGCTTCTTGAAAAATTCAACAATGTACATTGTTTATGTGAAACCCATCTCTAGAATATAATTAACCTTAAAACTATTCCACAGATAACCAACCCAACTGTTGCCGAGGTTTACCTACTTAGTCTTATTAAGTATACTGAGAAAGGTGTTTACTTACCAGGTAGTAAAGTGTAGGTTTTGACAGTCTAGTTATTGGTACTAAGAAGTATTGTTTTTGTAGTGTGTGTAGGATTGAATGATGTTGGAAACTTTAAAAGCTGCTTGAAAGTCATGAACTTCTTCAAAGGTTTATAAATAGAAACAAAAGTGATGTCGGGCTAGATGTGGAAATACATTTCTCAGAGGATCCAGGGCTTAAATGAAAGATGATGTTAACATATGCTTACTAATTAAAAAGTTATGGCATGAAAACTATAATAAGCACAAAAACAAGCCCATGCTGAAAGAGTTAATATGATTCGGGGATATATTGGGTGAAATTTATAGGATGTTTTAGAACTGTTGGCTTGATTGCACTTTCAGGACATATAGAAAGTCTCAGTACATTACATTTGTAGAGCTTGTTTACTTGAGGATAAGTTAGAGATAGCTGTGGGGTTATAAGAGTGGTTAGAGTTTAGGTAAAAGTCATTATGTTGAGAATGATGATGCTGAGTGTTCCATGTAACCATACCGGAACAACTATTAATTTTGGAGACATTTTCCACACTCCACAATACTTATTTGGGTCTGTACAACTTTTTTTCAGTCTTTAATGAAAAACACAAATTTCAGTTTCATACTATGATTTATACCTGTACAGTCGTTAAATATGAAGTCTGAATTATTCCATCCTGCACTGTTATTTGGAACACAAGAGTACAAGGATACACAGTGGTAAAAATTGTTAAGGGTATAAAGGTTAGCTTAGTTAGCATTCGGATACCAGTTTTCAAATAGATTTTAATCGTTGAGTGCTTGCAATGAAGAACAAGATGATCAAAAAATTTGGCAGATTATCAGTAAACATTAAAAGGCTTTCATATGCAAAATATCAATTTTTTTTTCAAGTCTTAAGGTTTGTTACGGAATGTTTTTCTCATGCCTTTTTTTTTTTCCATGTTGCCTATCAACAAGCAATGTAATTTTCATTTTAAAATTAAAATATTCTTATGCATCAGAAAATTTTTAAATTTCACATGTGAAATCTTTATAACGTTCAGATACTGAGATAGTTATGAAAAAAATTTATGTTTTATCTGTTATTTTCAATAATGAATCTCTGTACGGGTTTGGTCGATTTGACCGATCTTGTAACCACCATAGAAAATTAGGTAATAAATATAAACTATGCCTCTTGCATTCTAGATTGACAACAGATTATAATACGAAAACATAAATGTTTAGACTAAATAGCTGAAATCTCATAACATTATACATTTATATATATTTATTATATTGACCTTTCAGCCATGCCTGGCTAACAATACAGAAGTTACAATGACGTGGCTCACGTGCACTCATGCTACTGTATACAATAATATAAAACTGACCTGTTGATCTATGCAAAGTAACTTGTCTTGGCTTTGTTTTAGTACACTAGTATTTTTGTAAAATAGTCACATTTCAATTATTATACATTATATATGTACAAACATTATTACTATTTACAAATAACTTTTTAAACTTATTTTTCTTAAAACATAGAACAGTATATGGAGAATTAAAGCAAACGATTATCTCTTCTAGTTACGACCTTTGTACTCGTAGGTTGCTAAGCCTTATAAAATTTCGTACTCGTAGAATGTGAAACGAAATAAATTATTTTATATATATATATACCGTTGAATAACCAACAAAATCTCATAAATTACTATATTGATATACAGAACTCCACTATATTTTAAGAAGCTTGGTAACTAAGCTGTATTTGGGTTTAAAAAACAAAAATTTCGATTAGACTAAAGACATAACCCACTTCTTTGAAATCTTGGTTCGAAAGAATGAGATGGCATCGTGAGATTTTAAAATGGCTGACAAAGCCAATAGGGGGACATTCTGAGCTTTCGATTGGTTATTCACATGTCATAGACAGAGTTAAGTGTATATATATACACATATATATAAGGGAACGTTTCCAAAAATGGAAAGAGGTGAGCAGGGCCACTGTGTTTGATTCAGTACATGAGCAATAACTCAGTAAATATAAAAGATAGGAGGTTCTTATCTTATATTCTAGCTTGTTAATATTGGTAATTTGAGTTCCTAATTCATACAAAACTATAGACTTGGTATTTTGATATCATAAACATCTAATTTGAACCAGTGCTGCATTCAACATACCAAGTGACACACAAAAATCGATGTTTAAGTGTTTTTTTAATATGTACTTTTAAATTAAGAAATTGAATAATGTATAATAGTAAAATTTGAATTATAATCTACAGTTTGATGACAAACTTATTGACATAAATTCATAAAATAGTAGTTCAATAAAATTTTAAATGCAAGTCAACAAACGAGATGACATGGCCTTTGACCCATTTGGAAAGAGTTAAAGCTTACTAGTCTTTATTCTCCATTACCATATCTCTGTTTTCAAATTAACTTGATATTTACTCCCAACCCAACAATTACACCTAACTTCACAGTCTGTAGGTATCAATTAGAACAATTACACCTTACTTCACGGTCTGTAGGTATCAATTAGAACAATTACACCTTACTTCACGGTCTGTAGGTATCAATTAGAACAATTACACCTTATTTCATGGTCTGTAAGTATCAATTAGAACAATTACACCATATTTCACGGTCTGTAGATATCAATTAGAACAATTACACCTTACTTCACGGTCTGTAGGTATCAATTAGAACAATTACTCCTTACTTCAAAGTCTGTAGATATCAATTAGAACAATTACACCATATTTCATGGTCTATAGGTATCAATTAGAACAATTACACCTTATTTCATGGTCTTAGGTATCAATTAGAACAATTACACCTTACTTCATGGTCTGTAGATATCAATTAGAACATTTACACTATATTTCATGGTCTATAGGTATCAATTAGAACAATTACACCTTATTTCATGGTCTATAGGTATCAATTATAACAATTACACTATATTTCATGGTCTATATGTATCAATTACACCTTATTTCACGGTCTGTAGATATCAATTAGAACAATTACACCTTACTTCATGGTCTGTAGATATCAATTAGAACAATTACACCTTACTTCATGGTCTATGGGTATCAGTTATAACAATTACACTATATTTCATGGTCTGTAGGTATCAGTTATGACAACTACATTATATTTCATGGCCTGTAGGTATCAATTAGAACAATTACACCTTATTTCACGATCTGTAGATATCAATTAAAACAATTACACTATATTTCATGGTCTATAGGTATCAATTAGAACAATTACACCTTACTTCACGGTCTGTAGATATCAATTAGAACAATTACACCTTACTTCATGGTCTGTAGATATCAATTAGAACAATTACACCTTATTTCACTGTCTGTAGGTATCAATTAGAACAATTACACCTTATTTCACTGTCTGTAGGTATCAATTAGAACAATTACACTATATTTCATGGTCTGTAGGTATCAGTTATAACAATTACACCTTATTTCACGATCTGTAGATATCAATTAGAACAATTACTCCTTACTTCAAAGTCTGTAGGTATAAATTAGAACAATTACACCTTATTTCACTGTCTGTA
>NW_013677355.1:0-7164 GCF_000517525.1 Limulus polyphemus | reverse complement strand
ATTTCATGGTCTGTAGGTATCAATTAGAACAATTACTCCTTACTTCAAAGTCTGTAGATATCAATTAGAACAATTACACCATATTTCATGGTCTATAGGTATCAATTACAACAATTACACCTTATTTCACGGTCTGTAGGTATCAATTAGAACAATTACACCTTATTTCACAGTCTGTAGATATCAATTAAAACAATTACACTATATTTCATGGTCTGTAGATATCAATTAAAACAATTACACCTTACTTCATGGTCTGTAGATATCAATTAGAACAATTACACCTTACTTCATGGTCTGTAGATATCAATTATAACAATTACACTATATTTCATGGTCTGTAGATATCAATTAGAACAATTACACCTTACTTCATGGTCTGTAGGTATAAATTAGAACAATTACACCTTATTTCATGGTCTGTAGATATCAATTAGAACAATTACACTATATTTCATGGCCTGTAGATATCAATTAGAACAATTACACCTTATTTCATGGTCTGTAAATATCAATTAGAACAATTACACTATATTTCATGGTCTGTAGATATCAATTAAAACAATTACACTATATTTCATGGTCTGTAAATATCAATTAGAACAATTACACCTTACTTCATGGTCTGTAGATATCAATTAACAATTACACCTTATTTCATGGCCTCTAGGTATCAATTAGAACAATTACACCTTATTTCACGGTCTGTAGATATCAATTAGAACAATTACATCTTACTTCATGGTCTGTAGATATCAATTATAACAATTACACCTGAAGACAACTGTTTAAAGTGTAGCTGTAATAGCCACAATGGTAAAAAGTTGGAGTTAAACAACCAAACTGAAACTGTTTAAAGAATAGGGAACCATATTATACTTAGAACTATGTATTTTTACACCAAACAATGCCAAAGTTATTGATTTAAATATTAAAACTTTATATCTTGTCAACTTTATATCTTGATGCGTATATAGTGTATACCTGACAGAGCTTCAGAAGGGTACTCGACCCTTCGTACAGCAGGTCTAACAGCTCCTTGTACTTCTTCTGTGATAGATACCTACACATTATTTCATGAAGAAAAAAAAAACAATAGTTAAACACATGCATAGGGATCAATATTAACTTTCACAATTTACACTACATTGTCTAACTTGCAAAACCTGTATGAATGACCATACTAATGTGAAAAGTTACAAGGTTACTAAAATCCCATAGGACTCACTCCTAACGCAGTATAAACTTATCTCATACTATACATGAAGTATCATACAAGTTTCTTTGTTTTTGATTCAAATATTTCAACATTTCTATGCACTTTTATTATTGCCTTTCATTAAATACAAAAAATACTGACTATACAGAAGCAAATTTAATGCTGTACAGTAAACACTGGGTACTGGACAATAAACTCTAGGTTGTAGCAACTTTCATTCACAGCTTTTACCAAATAATAAACATTTAATTGAAACTAACAGTTAATTGTCTTCATTTATGTTCCTAATAGTTAAAAAATTACAAACAAAATACAGAAATATTAGAGGAGGAACGTCAATCGTAATCTTTTCACCTTTAGACATTAATATCTATTATATAAATGTAAAATCTACATAACTCAATGCACAATATTACAATAGTAGTGGTTTTAATTGCCAATTGCTACGAGACCATTTTCACGGGTACAGTTTCCAATAAACACTAATGTTTCAGAGGGTGATGTGTAATATAAGTACTGATTCATGTTGATTACCATACTCTTACTAATGGTTACATGACATAGTTTTTGTTTAAAGTTACATAAAACACTGCAAACTGTAGTAACTCTCATCTAAATGGTTTTGTTGAGAGAAGTGAAATAAATAAGTACATATTTGATCAAAGAAATCAGCAGTTTGACAACATTTGGAATTGCTGTAACCTATTTCAAACTCAGGAAGTAAAAATAATAGCTGGTTATATGATAACAGGGGGAAATACTGGTTGATGTCATTGAAAAATTACAATAGTATGTTCAATATCTGATTCAACTAGGCTGTTGTAATTCATTAACGTAGTTTATAATAGTTTCATTGACAGTTGGAAAGATCAGGTGTTCATTTGTTCAGACAGTTTATCTGGATTCCAGAATGAACGCTAATTAAAGTGATTCTACTAGATGAACAGATCTTTGGATTTCTACTGCAACTTAAGACTTTAATAATTTGTATAAATTCAACTGCTGTTCCTCGTAACACACAACCAACAACATTCCTTCCATATCTAAAACAAAAACGAAATCGTGTCGAACATACAAATGACCAATCATACTTATATAATCATGGATGTCAAAGTGCCATCTAGGTACCAGACACACACAAAAATGTTTGAATTTTGAAATGAAATATACCAGCCATAATACTGCCTGTCAAAATATACCTGCTTCTAACAGATATTCAATATTTGAGATATTATACACAAATCTTTTCAATGAAATGATATTATGCACCTTGTTAAAATTATCTTGAGTGTCCTCATGGTATTCATGTTGAGAAGCATTTATACTGGAATATTTCAAAATTAGAATTTTTGTAAAGTTTTTGTGACACCTAATACATCTTTTAGTCATTCCTAGTATTGATATATTTTTACAAACTATGTTCAAAATTGTACATTTTCTGAAATATTAAAACTAATTACCACTGCACTAAGTTTGTGTAAACACACAACATACCTTTCTCATGCAGTCTTATCAAATAGCAACAAGAAACATCAAAAGCTTTTGGTAATCTGTCAATGATTCATGAAAGTACTAACTATAAAATTATGAAATTTACTGAAAAATATAATATTTAATTCATTTATGGATATCAAACTGTAGAAGACCAAAATACCATTAGCCACAACCATGTAGGCCTCAGCTTTGAGGAAATTCATGTCACTAGAGCCATAATGTACAAGAAATGTAAGATATAGTTTTTAACATAATAATATTATTATTATTAATAATAATAAATACTGTTGGAATAATGCCAGGTTTCATTTGTTGACTGATGCCAGTTAATATGATTTCTGACAGTTCTTGATAAAATGGTAAATCGTCAATAGCTGTTCACTGTATTTTACCAACGTTAGTCTGATATCTATCGACAGTTAAGAGTAAATAACCAATTCTCTTAATATTTTGAGTTTACTGGGTAACTGAGAGCTAGCTATACCTACCCCTTAGTATTAATAATAGTGATAATACAAGTTACATGGTTACATGTTTAATTAGGCTTAGGTCAGTTATACAATAATCGTTAACTTTCAATCACGTGCACAAAAAATACAAAATCGAAAAGAAGCGGTACTCTTACCTAAAATATATAGTTCTGTACATTTGATGGGCTTCGTAATAATTACCTGCTTCAATATTAGACTGTAATTTACTCAAAATTCTATCCACGCCAACCATTCGTTCTCTACTTTTGGCTGCCATATTGTGGAGGTGAAACTAAAAGCAGAAAACGGGAATTTAGATAGATTAACATCAGTCATACTAAAATTAATACGATAAATGTTATATACGTATGTCATACTGCTTACCATGTATATATCTATATATGTATCGTTAATTTTATAGATAAGCCCTTTTGACAAGTATAAACTATTATAAAGTTAAAATTAATTAGCTCGTGGATTTTATTTTATTTTTTGTTGTTAAACATAAAGCTACACAATAGGTTAACTATACTCTTTTCACCGCAGGTACCTAAACTAGAATTTTAGCGTTATAAGCCCGCAGACTTTCCGTTGAGCCACCGGTAGGGGAGAGGGGTATGTCGTGGAAACTATTCTACAACAGAGAAGAAAATGTGAAAGAAACCAGTTTGAAGCCCCCCGATGTAGTTATTTAAATAAAATAGAACCGTACTTCGAGTGTCTATCTGTGCATGAAACAGCAAAGAAGCGAAAAGCTATGTATGAGTTTCATAGAAAGTATTATTGTTTGTTTGTTTTTATTTCGCGCAAAGCTACACGAGGGTTATCTGCGCTAGCCGTCCCTAATTTAGCATTGAAATACTAGAGGGAAGGTAGCTAGTCAGAGACATGTCTGTGGCCTTACAACGTTAGAAACCGAGTTTCAATACCCGTGGTGGGCAGAGCACAGATAGCCCATTGTGATAACGTGAAAATCACTCTATATTTCTAGAATCCAAAGTCATCAGAAAACTGATCATAAACAGACGACAGCACTTTATTTGAGAGTCGTATATCATTCTAGATTGAGAGCTGTATCTTACTGTTTCTGTTGGTCTGTTTGAGACTGAAGGAGTAATACTACAGCATTATACAGGAGGTTTTATTGTGCTTTCCTTTTCAGTGCGCATATGCTACCTATGTCACCGAGGGTCATTCAAATAGAAAAATATCTGAGAATATATACATTCAAAGTACCATCAGACCTGCTTGTGGAAAATACTAATGTCCGCTCTTATATAGTTTATTCTAATTTACAGAAATCTTTGCTACAAGAAAGAAAAAAAAATCACACCATAGGGAAATGACACAAAAACAATAGGTAATTAATATGAAAAATCTTACCCACATTCCTTGACCAACGTTCTATTGTAAAAACTACAAATATTCCTAGAAACGTGAGTATATGAATTATTATTATCAGTTTGATGAGCTGGCATGTTCATTTTATTAAGTAAAACAGATAATAAATATTAGGCATACATCTTCATATCACACATCTGAACTTTCTATTTATCTTCAGCCTATCATAACCATTGCTGACTTTAAAATTTAAGATCCAACGAAATAATCTTACACATTGGCCAAGAAACTGGTGTACCTTACACTCGATAGGATAAAACACTTAAACATCACTTCACGCACACAGGGCAAACAACACAACCTTTAACATCAATATAATTCCTATCTTTAAAATGATTAGTTAGCAGAAATGTCTTTTAATATCGACACACTTCCAATTACAAAAGTACAGAAAAAGCCCTTTAATTAACATGGACGAATGAGCATTATACATAAAATATAGAATAATAAGAAAAGAACTCAAGTTTTACAATGTTAAAACAAAATTACACACATTAGTTTGATTTCAGTAGTTAAGTGCCAGAAAAATAAGAAAATAAACGAATACCCTAACAGAACTGAAAATGAAAAAGCAAATCATTTATCAATAAATTTTACACGTGTTTTATCACATATGTAGCCAGACTTAATAAGTTATAATAGAGAATAGTATTGCCACATGTACATTCGTTCACAAAGACTTGGATACAAAGATGATAACTATTCTTTGATAAGTTGTTTTGGCAGAGTATTCATAATGAATCTAAGTTTCAAATAGACAGCAACTGCTTGTTGTAGAAACCTACAAATGTAGAGGACGACGTTTCGAAAGTCTTTCGTCTTCAGATCCTGACATTTTGTTCAGAAAAACAATGGTTCTATTTGTTTATATTGTTACGTCTCTGTGTTCGTTTGTTAATTTTCCGTAAAAATTCTTTCCGAAAAACTTCAGCGATACAAGGCCTTTCTTAAATAAAACTAGTTTATTCTTTCTCAATACAACTTTGCAATACACTTAATTTCCACAGTCATTTTAATTTGGACAAACGCTATAATTCACAACGAACGATTCACGCGCTTGACTCAATTGTCCATCTCTATCTCTGTCTGCCATTCAATTCCATTGTTGCCGTCACTTCTTACCGGTCTTATATATACAAAAAGCGTACATCTCGTTTCTTCGTGAATTTTCTAGAAACTCATCACGTGTTACCAGCGTCACGTGACTTCCGCTGTCGTAACAATATGTTAATTGAGTTGGTGAAGAGGTTTTGGTTTTCTTTTAACCTGATGCTCAAGTTCTGTCCTATTTCATTTATATGAAAGGATGGGCAATTATTATAGTTTATTTTGTTATTTTTTTTCCTGGCAAAGTGGGTTCGTTATAAAAAATTTTCACTTGTGTTTAATTTTCATTCCAGGGATGAAAATGAATATATTCGTTTTATTAAAGTTATATTTATGAGTTAGTCTTTTCGAAACTTCTTGTAGAGGTATGCTGATATTTTATTTATATAGGACAGTGCAAGTGATTATTTCCTTTGTATTGTAAAGTATTTATTTAGTTAATTTATTTATTAATTGTATCTGTCCAATGAGATTCCCGAACTTTCTCTTTCTGTTTTTCGGACATTGTTTCTTTTCGTTTTGCATTGTTTTTGTTTGTTTGAAGTTAAGCACAAAGCTACATAATAGGTTATCTGTGCTCTGCCCATCACCACTATCGAAACCTGTTTCTAGCATTGTAAGTCTGCAGAAATAATGCTGTGCCACTGGGGGGACGTTTTGCATAGCAAATTCTTTCTTTCTTTTTCCCGCAATTCCTGTTTCTTTTCATCAGACATTTTTTGTCTTTGTTTTGCATTTTTCTTTTCTTCTATCAAAGCTTTTTTGGCTTGTTTTTGCTCTTTTGTTTGTTGCTATCTATGTAATTAAAACTATAATGTGTGTCACTCAGTCTGTGCATGCGTGTTTGCTCACCTGCAAACCCAATTTTCCTATTAGCTAATTGTACAATGGTACTTTTATGTTTGTCCCCCACTGGGACAGTGATAAGTCTACGGATTTACAACGTTAAAATCAGGTGGTTCGATTCCCCTCGGTAGACACAGCAGATAGCCCAATGCGACTTTGCTATAAGAAAACACACTTTTACATTTATTCAACGTTTAACGTGCATCTTTTTAATAATAGTTCAGTAAGTCTTCATCTATTGAGAGATAACTGAACTTTCAAGTATTTTTTCTCCATCTATTGAGAGATAACTGAACTTCCAAGTATTTTTTCTCCATATATTGAGAGATAACTGAACTTCCAAGTATATTTTCTCCATCTATTGAGAGATAATTGAACTTCCAAGTATTGTTCCTTATTATTTGTTTCTCCATCTATTGAGAGATAACTGAACTTTCAAGTATTTTTTTCTTAATCTTTCCTAACATAGCTGAAAGTAAACATAATCTATTTTTGGATTAATTTGGAAGCCAGCGAAGCTGGAATGGTTCCTCCTGGACGGTACAAGTACCCCAGAGCATTGGACCAACATTTGGGGAGATTTCCAGAACCCACGCTTTCCAACTTCACCCCGGGTTACTGTATGTG
>NW_013677354.1:5410-12708 GCF_000517525.1 Limulus polyphemus | reverse complement strand
AATTTTGTGTTTGTAATTTAATTAAGTTATTGTTAACTGTTATTGGTTATTGTTCGGGACGAACAATATTAAGGAGGGGGCAGTGTTGCGTCAGTGTTTTCGTGATATTGATGTTTTCAATCTGAACGGCACCTTATGTACACATGGGCTTAATGGCTAAGTGAGATACCCGTAAGTGATATGCATAGTCGTGCCTAACTTTGATTACTGATCAAAGAGAGAGCAGCCATTTAGCAGCATTTGTTTCCATAAAAGCTTTGTACGGTTCTCTGAACTGAATAATGGGGTTGATTGTAACTCTTATATCGTGCCCACCGCTGAAAGCGCGGAGCATTTTCAGCGGCATCACGGCGTGAATCTTAGACTTTTTATACATAACCCAGCATGTTGGTCACTGGGTCACGTCCAGTTTAGATTTGTATAATAAACTTAAATTCCACATATAGGAAAATAATGCAGAATATTAAAATTTTAAGTATTTAAATTCGTGGAAAAATGAACGTACATATAGAGCAAGTCAACAATGATAATAACACTTGAACAATAATGGCTGGAGAAAAACTTTAATATAAGTTTAACATAACATCAGTACCTGATGATGACAAAACCTTGTCAAGCCGTCTCCAGTCATTATTAGTCTCAAAGTGGGTTCCTCGTCATCGAATTTGAATTCATCACACTTGAACAATATTTAAACCTTCATGTGAGCAAATTTACTTGCAAAGTAACAAAACATTAACTTAGAAAAATCACAAAGTAATGTATATATTATTGCTGTGGTAACACTGTTTGATTATTCCATTCTCCATAACGTTTACGATCAAACCTTAGGACTGTTTGGTTTGGTTTGTTATGAATTTCGCGCGAAGCTACACGAGGGCTATCTGCGCTAGCCGTCCCTAATTTAGCAGTGAAAGACTAGAGGGAAGGCAGCTAGTGATCACCATCCACCGCCAACTCTTGGGCTACTCTTTTAGCAACGAATAGTGGGATTGATCGTCACATTATTACTAGCAGTAATTTTCCTGTATTACAACCGCAAGCTAATGGTTATGAAAGTACGAAATAATAAATAAAAAAATATCTGTACCGCCCATAAAAGTATAACACAGTTAAAAGTAATACAAAGAAAGAACATGTTAAACATACTATGTGGTGTTTAACACTATCATCCTTACCTTAAATAACCTCTGACACTTAAGAAACAAAAAAAAATGGTTACAATAAGTAATATACAACGTTAAATCTTGTGTAAAAACCAAAAAACTCTCGATAATCTTCTAGAAAGTTCAGTAAAATTAACGATACTTATAAAACACATCACTTGTTAATAAGGCAAAGAAAGTTGTTGTTGTTGTTATTAAGCACAAAGCTACACAAAGGGCTATCTGTGCTCTGCCCACCAAGGGTATCGAAAACCGGTTTCTAGCAGTATAAGTCCGCAAACATACCACTGTGCCACTGAGGGGCGCAAAGAAAGTAATTATCAAAAACTAATTTAATTAAGCTAATGACGTACTGTCATAGTATATATAGAACTGTTATATAGCTAGTATTATCTATGTATATATATATATAATAAGAACTTATATTAACGAGAGGTAAAACCAGTTGTGATCAATAAATTAAAGTGGTTCAATATTACCCTAAACAATATCCAAAGGAATGAAAGTTTAAACTTGAAAGTTTTTAAGAGATCACGATACTTTGTAAAACGTCTAAAGACATAATCTGTAGCAAGAATATTATTGAATTTTCCACAAAACTGAATGAATTTTATGTTTAAAAAAGCGCAACGAGAAACTTTGTTTTTAAATAATGGTTATTAATTTACGAAATCTGTCCATAAATTCTCTTAATGATGAACATATTTTATTGTATGGCAGACCAGCACCTTATGAAAGATACTCTTTTACTTTGTTGAAAACTGAACGTTCGTAACTACATTTTGGGAGTAATACCGTAAGATGATTTTTTTTTGCCACTAACTTACTCCTGTTTTTCAACTTTAGCGAGGAAACTAAAAGGATCATACGAAGAACTACTTGTGATTGATTAAAGTGTATCATGTGTGGAGAATAGGATTTCTGAACACATGTAAAGTGAAGCAGCGCCAGATAAACTTAACAGAGTTTTAAGAGCTGAGAGATTATTAATATATGGTCTTTTAAGAATAAAAGTTTTAGTTTTTTGTGCAAAACATAGACATTCGATTATTTGAAGCTTATGCACTGATATCTTTCATTAACAGCTAAAGTGTTTAGAGCAAAGTATTTAGTATATGGTATTATAAGGTTAAACCAAGCATACAGTTAACTGATCTTCGCAATAATGAGAGATTTGCAGACCCACTATAATAATCACTACAGTGACTTGCAGTATATGGATATTCTAAGACTAAGTGGGAAGTCCACGGGTTATTACTGATCAACGAAGTTAACTTTGATTATTGCCACTTGTGGCCAGAAATTTGGAGGTACTGCTGGATCTATCAAGCAATCAGTACAGGCACCAAGCAACATGAGAAGATGCTGATGCTCTGTAGGACAGTTGAGAGCCTTCCCAAGAAGATAGGTGAGTTGTTAAAGCACGAGGAATTGTTTGGAAAATCGAGGTCATGTAGAGCTTGACAATAAAGTGTTTACTACAACTACATATTACCCTACAACATGAGAAAAATAACCATGCATTTATAGAAACATTGAAGTCCCTGGACACAAAAGTACTCAGGGTGCCTCAGTTGCATGTTTTCTGAGGCGCCACATGGGTTAAAGTGATTACACAACCACAAACAAATGGTAGCAAAGTTAAGCAGATAATGAGGAAGCTGTTAAGGATGATCTGGACTACTTCCTTAAGTATTTCACGCAGATAAATGTCTGGAATAGATGAACTCAAACCTAGATAGTACAATAGATAGCTTTGAATCTCTAAAGCTCAGTGCTGACATGATTAAGCATTCAGACTTGGAGCAACTGAGTGGCTGGTACATAAATGTAGTGCAATTGTAAGAAAGTTTTGACCCAGTAGAGAATCGAGCTATTTGTCATGCTAAGCTTATAACCCAAAATGAAAGACTCACAAGTACTTGGCCGTGTTTGTGGACGAAATGCATCACTTACATGGGAAGGCATATTCCGTCATGGCAGATGAAAATTATGAGGATATAGTTCCATTTTCACGACAGTTTTTTTCTTAGATACTCACTTCAAGCTGGTTACAAGAGAGAAAGGAACCTACCATGGCTCCACCTCAGCCAGAATAAACTTCCGATATTCCAACATCTCATGAGGTTCACACTGTCTTGGTACAACTGTAGAGGGTACCAGAGGTCCCATTACACCAGCAGCACATACCTCTCCTGATAAAGGAGAGAGCAAAACAAAGATAGGATGGAAAGGATGTAATGCATGCCATGATTGTGGAATTGTGAGGCATTTTAAATGAAATTGCCATTATCATGTTCTTTTAAAATATAGGAATAACACGTAGTAACTGATAAGTAGTAGTCAGCCTTTGTACAAAGCCCTGCTGGTTAGCCCAGCTGGGTAGCTTTAGATGTATCCTGGTAAAGATGCATTGAAGCAAGAAAAGCTCCTGGTTGATACAAGAGAAGCCAGAATGTTGTTCTACATTATTGCGTATCAAGCACTACAATAAACCATTACATCAGTCAGTTCGTATAAATTTCATTCTGGTAAATGTTAGCAAGTTAGGCATGAGTGGAGAGACACATTTCTGACCTTATTTTGGCACTATCACTTATCTTAGGTTTGGCACTGGTATCTTAAAGATGAGTCTACTGTAGAAAATGTCAGTCAATTTCGCTTGTGCAACAAATGAATGGCACTTCTGTGGGAAAAAACCATTCAGATTGAGCCCAAGAACAATAGACTGTACGAGCATACATCGAGGATGAATTTACTGTGTATATGAATGTACAAGTAATATTCCATGCTTAACTAGAGATGTGGTCTACAATGTTATGCCTTATCAGCTGTAGTGATAGAAAGAACGCATGAAACACACTATTTTCTCTTCAGAACTTAGGCAGCACTTCCATGATTGCTGGCATGGTCTTGGTGCTGATAGATAACAGTTTAAACGGTCATTTGGTGAAACAAAAGTGGCCAAAACAAACAAGACCAGGACAGCCAACGAGCTTTATTACGTCTGAGTCAAGCAGGAAATCGCGTAAGCTAAGGAGATCACCCAAAGGATGGTCATCAGTAATAAGAAGTCCATAGTCACTATAGGATAGCATATTGTCGGAGATGTAGGGACACCAAGTTCCATGTGAATCAAACAAACGTGTCTTTCTGAAGTTAGGTTACAAACCAAAAGTACTTTACTTTTTGTAAGTGAGTGAAACTAAAACCGTTACTTAACATTGTATATACTCTTCAAAAAACATTCTCTTTCGATCTCAAAATGCAAGATAAAAAGAGTTTTACACAGAAATATAAATTACAAAAAAAAAGAAAAATTGAAAGTGTCTTTTTTGAATGTCGCTTATATAAAACTAAAATATATTAGTTATCATTATATTTGGTTTTGAGCACATTTACCCTCAGTGGCTAAGCAGTAAATCTGAGGGCTTAGGGTAAGATGCTCAAATTCAATTTTCAGTACCCTTGTTGGCACGATACAGATAGCCCATTCTGTAGCTTTGCGCTTAATAATACAATAGTCACACAAACAATTGAACGTATTTTATCATGACGTTACTTATATAAAGCCAAAATATTTTACATATTCTCTTTAAAGTTTATACAAATTTACTTTAAATTTACTTTATAAATCAAAAATGTTCTACTTACTCTTATATAATTTTTGCTGAAACATTTTGCTTTTATGCCATGTTAAGATGAAATTAATAGTTTTTGTTTTTTCATAAAATGTAATATTAAATTTTTAGGCACCAAGTGTTGGTTTGTGAGTCAGGATGGTGATATATTTCTCACATAAATTGAATCACTAAAACGAAAAGTGACAGGTTTCAAATAATAAAAAGTTAAAAGACAACAAAAGCTCTTTAAAATACTACTTACTGCGGGTATTAACATAACATCATATGGACACTATAAAAAATCTCTTTAATTTAAATTTGTATCATATGTAAATAGTTCTGTGGAAAAAACTTTTTGCTAGGTACTGTACATGTTTACTATAACAACCAATATAAAATGATTTGGCTTCAAAATATGGAACTCATAAGGGTATGTTTATTTCAATGAGAAATCAAAGTTTTGTAACATCTTATTATGGAGAGTAAAAAAAATTATTATGAAGAAGTAACTTACATATCGATGGGAATGAATTGTCATAAGATTAACAGTAAACTTCAGAATTACAATAGAAACTATACTAGCTCCGTAGTTACAGCAGATTATAATGTCAAAATAAACGAATATCAACAGTTAACGTTTAATACATGATTATTGAAATATTTTATACGAGAAAAACTGGTTCTGTGTAATAGAACTTCCTGTTAGATGATGTGCACGTTTAAAGTCGCATTGTTTCATTCTTGAGTTTTGCTAAGAAATAAATAGAAACGGGGCTTGCACAATCAATTTTCCTTTAAAATACTCACTTTTTGGGGTGTTTAAAAATCGATTTTCGTCATTTTTCAATAATTTAGTGAAAGTTTTTATTTTTATATTATTGGAATAGAAAAATACCCTTGATGTACCCCTTTAGAAGTGGAGTGTTTAAAAAAATCGTCTTTTCCTCAAAACTACCACGGCTACAGCCTTTGTATATTTCAAAAATTTGGTGAAAAATTTTACTTTCATATTATTGGAGTAGAAAGATGCCCTTGACATACGCTTTTCGAAATGGTATTGCTTTCAGAAAAACTCTCAATATTCAAGCTTTGACTTGTATTGGAAATACTGTCTATCTTCGGTTTTACTAAACTTTTGAAGATAAGTCTTAATATAAAATCTTCGAAACGAAGAATCATGATTTAAAATTTTTAACTATACAAGGTTATTAAGGCTACTTTCCAAAGTTAGTTGTTTTTATTCTGAATTAGATAAATTTGCTATTTTTTTGCATTCGAAGCGATATAATATTTTTCATGAATACAAAACATTGCAAAATAAAGAGAACTGAATTTCCTGAACACCCTAGTTAGGAAGAGCTGGCAGATACGTCTGAATATGAGAAAACCTCCTTCAAAAACTGAATCTCTATCACCATTAAAATAAAATATGAACCTTGTTTCCAAGACTTCTCACAATACACAATATCGTTTAATTGAATATTACATGCTACGAAGATGTCTAAACTAAACAACTACTACAATACTGCAAATAAAATGCACGTCCAGTAGATGGGAAGCAGCTTTACGTTATCCCGACCAGAGTTTTATCATAAAGAAAAGAGCTAAGTTTTACAGTTATTTGTCATGTGCATTGCTCTCGTATTCAAACTGTAAAGACTCTATGATGAGTTGTACTAACTCAAACGATCATGGATGGTCAGTTTCCCGGATGTTGGATACAACAATAAAAAGGACATCCTGTCGACTCTATGAATAGAAATTGAAATAGCTCTGTCGAAGGATAATATGGTATAACGGGAAAGTTCGTCCTCGTCATCCTTGATTTATGTCTGCAAGTACTTTGTTACAGAAGAAAGAACTCGGGTTATTAAAAAATTGTCTGAGAAAATATAAAGCTCGGTCGATTTTATATAATTAGAGAACTTTTAATAAATATAATACTACCACTGCCTCTGAGAAAAACATTATTTTCCAATATTTAATTCAAAAAGTAAATTTAATAAAAATTAAAACATCTCCAAGAGTCAAAATGTAAAACTAAAACATATTGATATAATTTGCTGGTATATTAAATACTTTTTCTCGACAACTTTGTGACATCATCACGTTGTTCAGTAGTTGCGTCCGTTTCCATAAGGGTTATATGTTCATAAAATGTTTGAATAAAACAACTGTGACAAAGTAAACTGCCTTTCTCTGTACCTATTTCCATATACAAAGTAATCACTTGAACAAATGACGGAATATTTGACCAAACATAATACACAAATCTTTTAAATCTGAACTAGTAAACAGGAATTAATTTACACCAGCAATCTATTATTCTTTAATTTATAAAGGAACAACTAATATACTTGTAAATTACAAACAACTCCCGCGTTTATATCTTTTATTTTAAGTTTGTTTGTTTGAATTTCGCGCAAAGCTACACGAGGGCTATCTGCGCTAGCCGTCCCTAAGTCAACAGTGTAAGACTAGAGGAAAGGCAGCTAGTCATCACCACCCA
>NW_013677354.1:0-4980 GCF_000517525.1 Limulus polyphemus | reverse complement strand
CGCCCCCACGGCGAGCATGTTTGGTGTGACGGGGATTCGAACCCGGGACCCTCAGACTGCGAGTCGCGTGCCCTAACCACCTGGCCATGCCGTGTCCTTTCTTTTAAGAGGAATTGAATTAAGCACAATAGTTGCATAGTTTTATTCTTTTGTTTAACAAGATTTTCCGATTTCACGTTTTTTATTACAGAGAGTTGAATTTGACACAGTGCCTATTTTATTATATAGTAGAGGGTATAAGCACAACAGAGGTTAAAAAATTTAGTTGAACCCTGGCAGTTTTTATTGTTTTGTTTAGCAAGGTACAAAGAGTATACCTTGAAACTTACAAACAATTCCTGTTTTTTTTTTTTTTCATTTTTCATTTAAGAGGTTAGTTGTAACTAAGTGTTTTTTATTCTGTTGTGTAGCAAAATACAACGATAATACCTTGTAAAATACAAACAATTTGTGTGTTTACATTTTGATTAATTTCATTAACAGGAATTGGATTATGCAGAATAGCTCTATTATTATATATTAGTGAGGATGGATATTTCTGTGCTACTCAGACCGTAGAGGATTAACTGTGTCCCGACGGTTTTGTATTATTTCATTTAGCAAAATAAAGAGAGTACACCTTATATATTACAAACAATTTTTTATTTTACGATTTTTTCAAAAGGAGCTGTGTTATACAAAGTGGATGTATTAATATATAGTGCCCCCCAGTGTCACAGCGGCATGTCTGCGGACTTACAACGCTAGAAACCGGGTTTAGATACCCGTGGTGGGCAGAGCACAGATAGCCCTTGTGTAGCTTTGTGCATAATTAAAAACAAACAAACATTAATATATAGTAGGGGAGATAGGTACTTTTGTGCCACTTATACGCTAAAGAGGAAGCCGTACCCAGGCAATTGTATAATTATGTTATTTACCAACGTACAATGAGTATATCGTGTAAAGTGAGAACAATTCATGTGTTTTATTTCTAATTAAGAGGAGTTAAATTTAACCCAATATCTGCTATTCCAACGCTAAAGCGTTAGACGTACCCAATCATTTTTTTTATTCTATTATTTAGAAAAATGCCGAGAGTCGACGATGTTAATTAGCAACAATTATTAGGTTTGGTGTTTTTATAATAGGAGTTGGATTTGGCTCAATTGCAAAATTATTGTACAGTTGAGGGGATGGGCACTTCTGTGCCACTCATACGTTAAGGAGTTAGTTGTACCCAGGAAGTTTCTTCTATTGTATTATTTAGTAAGATACAATGAGAATACCTTCTAAATTACAACTAATCCCTGCATTTATTTTATTTTATTAATATGAGTTGAATTTGGCACAGTGGCTTTATAACTCTGCCACTAGACGATAAAGGATTGATTATTAAATGTCATTTTATACTCTTTGATCAGCACTATACAAAGAGAATAGCTTGTAAATTACATACAGTTTCTTCGTTAACATTTTTATTAAGAGGAATTGATCTTTACCTAGTGATTATACTATCATATAGCAGTGAGGATGAACAGTTATGTGTCACTCAGATGGTAAACGGTGAAGTGCGCTATAGCAGAATTTTTATTCTTTCCTTAAGCAAGGTACAAAGTGTACACCTTGAAACTTACAAACCATTCCTGCTTTCTTTTCATGTTTTTAGAGCAGTAGGATTTGACACAATGACTGTAATACAATATAATACAGAAGACTGATGCTTCTGTGGCACTCAGGTGCAAATGGCTGGTTATTCCTTGGTAGTATTCTTATTCTTTCGCATAGCAAGGTAAAAAGAGCATACCTTGTAAATTACAAATAATTCCTGCGTTTAGCTCTGTTATTAAAAGTAGATTAACTAAACTCTGTAGGTATATTATTATATAACAAAAGGGATGGGAATTTCTGTCCCATTCAGACGCTGAAGGGTTAGTTGTGCTCGGGCAGTTTTTTATTATTTTTATTCAGCAAAGTTTAAAAATTGTCAACGACAAACAATTTCTGCTGTGTTGTTATACAGTATATGAGATGGACTACTCTCTACCACTAGAAGTTCAATTGTTTATTGTATCTGATTGTCCTGTATCAATTTGTTTAGCAAGATTATACATTTTCAGTTACAAACAACTACTGTGTTGTTGTTGGTTTTTTTAAGGGTTGCGTTAGGCAAAGTAGTTGTATCATTAGATAGTAAGGGGATGGAGCTTTTGTTCCATTTACACACATTAATATTATTATTTGCTTAGCCAAGTACAAATATGCTACCTTGTGAATTGCGAAAATTCTTTTTTTATTAAGATGAGTTGAATTACTCACAGTATATATATATATATAAGAGAGGGTACTGGCACTTCATTGCTACTCAGAATGGTTAGTTGTTCCCTGGCAGTTTTTGCACTTTTATTTATCAAGGTACAAGCACTATACATTGTAAGTTAGAAACTATTCCACGCTTTCTTTTTCTGTATAAGAGGTGTTGAATTTCGTACAGGTGATGTATTGTTGTGTAGTAGAGAGAATGGGTTCTTCTCTGCCACTCAGCTAACAATTTTCCACAGTTGAAGATGAATCAAAACGCAGTTTTCGTGCAGATAATCAATCAGCAACAGATCCTCAACCGAGAAACTCTCATCGGTCGTTTCTGTCTTTTAGCCTCGAGACGACCATTCAGGTGAAGGGCGAGCTAAGCAGTGAACACTAACTAGGTCATCACCACTGCCAACTGATTATTTCCTGTTCGATCTTCTGAACACTCATCATGCATTCGAGGTAGGCTTGTTTTCACTGTCTCAGTGCAAACGCACTTATGTACTCGCTTTAAAATTCTGTCAAATTCAGAGCGACGCCTTTGCTGTCTTTATGTACACACCCTTCGTCACCTTCCTCTTAGCTTTTTCACATACACTCAACTTGCTCAGAAAAGCTGCGAAATACTTGTCTGCGTATTCTCTGCACCCTGTTTCAATCCCGAGAGAGTGGGTCGTAAACCATCTGTCTCTGCAAACACCAAAGATCTCAGAGTACTTGTTGATTTTGTACGCGTGTACTACATCGATATTCTCTCCCCATGAGACTGTCAATTCGCCTAACACGATGTTTCTCTTCTTCTCTGTCTACAATACATTATTGAGTCTAAGATCAGTAGCCGCGATCACCTGCGGGAAGACCATCTGCGTGTCTAAGTGCACTGACAACTTCCATGTTTCATTTTTTTCTTCTTCTTTCACAAGTTTACTTGTTGAGCCAGTCATCCAGTTACTCTCGTGCTTCATCCCCTTTTCCGCTTCTTCTTTTACTACTTCCTTGTATCTCTCCAGAACCAGATTGTATCTCCAGGTGTAAATACTTTCAATTAATAAGACTTCACAACCAGCTAGGATGTATCCGAATTAATTTTTTTCCACACTTGTGGCACTTCTCCTTGGTTGTTTTTTTTTCCATTTACGTAAGTGATGGGGTGATGGTAGAAGTTCATATATAATATCATCTGTTCTCCAGCCAAACGATGAACACGAATCCTACCATCAGCTTTAACAAGCCGGAAACAGGACTTATCTGAAAAGATGACATGTCGCCAGTGTCCTAACTGTAAGCTGGCATGTTGTCTTACCCAAATAAGACGGTGACGGCGTTGAATTCTGGTTAATATTATTCTAAAGTTCATTGTATGTCATTATTATTATCTTCATAAGTAATTATGTTGTCTTTTATTAATTATTATAAGTTATATTCTTAATCTACTTCTGCTGCAAAGAAAAGAAGTATTTCTGCATTCAGGAAATGACCAGAAGACTAAAGTTTGTAGCCAAGTTGAACCAGTAAAGCAACAACAGATACGTTCATCGACCATTATACGACAAGAAGTACAAGATTCATCTCATGCTGGAAACAAACGTCACATTATTTTGTGTTTTTTTTTTCTTCATAATTTGTAGTGCATACTGAAGGGATTTAGACATTTTGACAATAAGGTTAGAAAAAATCTACGTTTACTCTCCAGAAAATAATAAAAATAACTCATTTCGCCAACGTTTTGCATTGCAGCTTCATCGGGGATAGTAGCGTTGCCGTAGGAATCAATTTTGGAGTAGTTAGGCCACTGCCACAGCTAAAATATGTGACACACGATGTATACAAAGCATGCCATTTCTAGAAGAGCCTGGAAGCATTCCCCCTGGAAAATGTTTGAAAATTTAATGCTATGACATTGAATCTTGAGCCATTTTAACTACAAATACTGCATACACACAACATAATGTATTAAATTACAAGAAGCAAGTTTTAATACATAATTTGTAGATATACATGCCATGAAAAAGTTGTTGAGCCATGGTCTGACTGGCCTTACCGCTTCCTACGGCCCAGAGTAGTACAAGTTCTTGTAAACATTTTTTTTTTATCTAACTTTATTTTTAAAACCGAAACTCTAGCAACTTACGAGAACAATTTAACTATTCATATTCTTCTGGTCAATAATTTTGGAAAAGGAAAACTATACCCAAGCAAGGGTTTAACTAAATGAGAGAATTTAAATAGTGAATCCCAACTGATAGTATAGTTGTACGATGTAAAACTGAACAAGATTTTCTCCTAGACGGTTGGAATAGTGTATTTTGTGTGTTAATAGCATTCCTTCTATTTTGTTTAGATATCGTTTTGATCATTATGGTATTAAATATAATATTAGATAATGTTCTCTTTGTTTTATCAAATTCAGCATTTAAATAGGTATCTGCTCAAATGTGTCACATCGATGTTTATTTAAATATGTTGATGTTCATGCAAATAAGAAAATGACTTATCAATGTGAAGCATGTAAAATCGACAATCCTAGTCTGGCTCATCATACATGTGTCATGTTGGATCATGATAAATGTGTTTGGTTATGTTTGAGATGAACATGAATAAAACTATTGTTACGTCTCCGTTTGTTAATTAACTTTCCATAACTTCGTTCCGACGAAACTTAAGCGACACAAGTTCTTTCTTAATAAAACT
>NW_013677353.1:6435-12854 GCF_000517525.1 Limulus polyphemus | reverse complement strand
GTACAACAACAGTTACGGTGTGTTAAGTTGACGAGGCTTTCCATACAATACCAGGGCTCATGGAGCTGACTGGAGAAGCTATATATATACATCATAGGTTTTCGTGTACAACAACAGTTACGGTGTGTTAAGTTGACGAGGCTTTCCATACAATACCAGGGCTCATGGAGCTGACTGGAGATGCTATATATACATCATAGGTTTTCGTGTACAACAACAGTTACGGTGTGTTAAGTTGACGAGGCTTTTCCATACAATACCAGGGCTCATGGAGCTGACTGGAGATGCTATATATACATCATAGGTTTTCGTGTACAACAACAGTTACGGTGTGTTAAGTTGACGAGGCTTTCCATACAATACCAGGGCTCATGGAGCTGACTGGAGAAGCTATATGTATACATCATAGGTTTTCGTGTATTGTCAACTTAACACACCGTAACTGTTGTTTATGATGTATATATAGCTCTCCAGTCAGCTCCATGAGCCCTGGTATTGTATGGAAAGCCTCGGTTTTCGTGTACAACAACAGTTACGGTGTGTTAAGTGGACAACAACAGTACAACAACAGTTACGGTGTGTTAAGTTGAAATTATTATCATTTTGACTATAGTCATTTACAAATTATATTTCGTAGCGGGAATTAATAACACAACGTTATTTATTTATAATTCTTTATTAACACTGGTTAATTATTTATTAATTTACTAGTTTTCACAAGAACTGTCCAACCAGCAAGCCAGTCTTCCCGTTCTGGTCATGTAACCATAGGATCAACGGGACAAAACTACATTAGAACCCAAGAGTGAAGGAAAATATGTCAACCATGCTATTTCAAATGACAACTAATGATACTTTCCAGTGGGACGTGACTTATTCACACTTAAATATTACTTTTTTACTGTACTAGGGTTCCAACTAACAGCTGTAATTCTAGTCCATCAAGCCTGTGTGAATTCCGGTGATGTATTAGTCTCATGATATATAAGATTTTGTTTTTCAATCTGCATTATGATTCATCATGTAGACTGAATAGACAGAATATTTATGGTCCCAACATATCAATATCAATATTCTAACTTATGATTCCAACACATTAATATCAATATTCTAACTTATGACCCCAACATATCAATATCAATATTCTAACTTGTGGTCCCAACACATTAATATCGATATTCTAACTTGTCGTCCCAACACATTAATATCGATATTCTAACTTGTGGTCCCAACACGTTAATATCAATATTCTAACTTGTAGTCCCAACACATTAATATCAATATTCTAACTTGTGGTCCCAACACGTTAATATCAATATTCTAACTTATGGTCCCAAAACATTAATATCAGTATTCTAACTTATGGTCCCAACACATTAATATCAATATTTTAACTTATGACCCCAACATATCAATATCAATATTCTAACTTGTGGTCCCAACACATTAATATCAATATTCTAACTTATGGTCCCAACACGTTAATATCAATATTCTAACTTGTGGTTCCAACACATTAATATCAATATTCTAACTTATGACCCCAACATATCAATATCAATATTCTAACTTGTGGTCCCAACACATTAATATCAATATTCTAACTTATGGTCCCAACACGTTAATATCAATATTCTAACTTGTGGGCCCAACACATTAATATCCATATTCTAACTTGTGGTCCCAAAACATTAATATCAATATTCTAACTTATGACCCCAACACGTTAATATCCATATTCTAACTTGTGGTCCCAACACATTAATATCAATATTCTAACTTGTGGTCCCAACACATTAATATCAATATTCTAACTTGTGGTCCCAACACGTTAATATCAATATTCTAACTTATGGTCCCAACACATTAATATCAATATTCTAACTTATGGTCCCAACACATTAATATCAATATTTTAACTTATGGTCCCAACACATTAATATCAATATTCTAACTTGTGGTCCCAACACATTAATATCAATATTCTAACTTATGGTCCCAACACGTTAATATCAATATTTTAACTTATGGTCCCAACACGTTAATATCAATATTCTAACTTATGGTCCCAACACGTTAATATCAATATTCTAACTTATGGCCCCAACACGTTAATATCAATATTCTAACGATATCCACCTACACTTACACCCACGAATATTGTCTCCTAAAGCTTGCTCCTGACTCCACGATATCCACCTACGCTTACATCCATGAATGTTGTCTCCTAAAGCTTGCTCCTGACCCCAGGATATCTACCTACACTTACAACTCACCCACGAATATTGGTTTCTTCTTGACCACAGGATATCCATCTATACTTCATCTCATAGTATTCCTTTTAACTGAGTTCGGCCATCCCTACACCCTAGGAGATTCACCTTTATAGTTTGTCTTTACGACCAAACCACTGTGTCAGCTCCATTTTTATTTACCACAGTTTTAAATCCATATCTGGTTGACCTAATCAGATCTGTTTCCATCGTGTAACTAAATGGATATTGATGTATGTCTTCACTTTAATCCCAGAATAAGTTATTTTGTGACCTTCCCTCTTTAGACTTCGATAGCAACGTCTTTTCAAAATCTGGTGAGCTGTGTTTGCCAGACTCTCAGTCTGAGACAAGAAGACTTCCTAATGTTGTCTCTACTTGCAATCATCATCTTCCTCTCAACTGGACTGGTTCCCAAAATTCTGATCTGAAGTCTAACAGCCTTAGTGAGAACAACAAGGTAAGACTTTCGCGGCACAAATCACGTCTTGTAAAACGCGAGAATTTACCTAATACTTCTCGGTGATTGGATAGTGTAAAACGTGAGAATTTACCTAACACTTTTCAGTGATTGGAGAGTGTAAAACGCGAGAAGTTACCTAACACTTCTCAGTGATTGGATAGTGTAAAACGTGAGAATTTACCTAACACTTCTCGGTGATTGGAGAGCTTAACGATCTACATGCTGTCAATCGAGATGGCGATAAATTTCAGAAATAACATAAACTGATACATCTTCACTAAGTTTTATTATACATTCTGCAATTGCATTTGCGAGAAAATTCTGATCCTTGATGACTTGTAAACGTAAGGTTTGTCTGATGGCTGCCATCTTGGTTTTACCACCAAGGTAATGGATAAAATCTGTTTATTTCCATCCTCTACCAGTCTTACTAAGTGTTAGTTTCCATTATATATATAACAATATATTTCCACTATATATATAACAATAAAGATGGAGATAATTCTTTACCCTCACCATTATTTAACCATTATTTTTCTGAATATTGTTGACCGTACAACTGATTCTTACCTTGTTGGTGTTGTGTGCGTTTATCCGTTACGTAAAAACGTTAGGACTAGCGAGAACAAAATTTCTAACCTGAACTTTTAATCTTCCAGTACAGATTTAAAGCAGACCACATCACCGGCGAAATCGAAGTGAGTGTTTGCTATTACAGTTTCTAAACTTAGATCATTTTAAAAATTATTTTGTAAAAAGTATTCATTAAAAAAAAATGTTTCGTTAATGTATTATAATTGATTGCAAGTTTTAATTGCCATGTTAAGCTATTAATTCAAGTTTAATTAATTACTGTGAAGAACAGTTAAGTTTGGTTTTATTGATCTTATTGAATATTTAATTTTACTTTTTTTAATACAGTGCAGGCTGGATGTGTTATAAGAATGACAGTAAAATCTCACACTATTCGGTAAGGTAAATGTAGCCCAAGAGTTGGTGGTGAGCGCTATGGGTGACTCCCTTACCTGTAGCAAATAATTTCAAAATTAGGAACAGACATGACCACATAGCCCTTGTGTAGCTTTGGGCGAAAACTTTGAATAAACAAACAATCCATCTTGGTTTTAAATATATTGTAGAACAGTTATCATTAGTGTTAGTTACTATGTAGAACACTATTTTCAGAAGTTACTCCTCCCCCAGAACTAATTTCTGCTACCTCAGTGCCACCTAAGGACATTTTCTAGTGGAACTTATTTCAGACTTAAATATTAGTTTCATGTTAACATTTTACAATATCAGGGTTCCAGCTAATATTCAACTGTAATTCTAGTCTATAAAGTGTTTAATGTGTGTGTGTTATAAAATATTTTGTCTATTCAGTGTGCATGATGGTCCGACCACACTAATATCAATATTCCATTTTCTTTTTAATCTTGAATATAAAATCCTTATAATTTTTATTTAATAAAAATGAACTCATTTTGTATGTTCAGCTTCAAATATGCTACGATTCCAAAGTGAGCGTTCTTTACGTTACTATTATTCGAGCACGCCACCTAGTGACAGCCAGAGACAACAGTGGACTCCCTGATCCTTTTGTCAAGTGCTTCCTCTTTCCAGTTAGGTGGTGAGTGTTAACTTTGATTATTAGTTTTTCCGTTAGGTGGTGTGTACTTCATTTGATTGTTAGTTACCTGTTAGGTGGTAACAGCTTCATTTGATTGTTAGTTTTCGCGTTAGGTGGTGCGTGCTTCATTTGATTGTTAGTGTCCCGTTAGGGGGTGAGTGTTAATTTAAATTGTTAGTTCTAGACGACTTTAGTAGCAACAAGTTGTTTTACATGTTTCGCCATATGGGCAAAGGATGAAACGCCTCGACCAAACCACATACAATTTCAGCCTATGCGCCACCTTGGAGTAAAGTGATTAACTAATGAATTTGTCAAGATTAAGATTTTGACGAGAATTGTGTATTAGTGTGTAGCCTGGAGTTTCATCGTGACCATAAAAGCTCTTCCCACCCTGCCCTTTTTCTGACCCCCTTACGGGCCTGATCAGCTTGTATTTATAAAAGGAATCTATTGTTCAAGGAGACGCACGTGATACCCATAATAATAACCTAGCTGGAAGTTTTGATTAATTAACTCTATCTTCTGTGCTTAAACTAGTTATCATGTGTCACACTTTTTAATAATCTTCCAGTTTTATGTTTTTTGGAGTTATATTTCGTTATGTAATTAAGATCCAAATCAAATTAACAGTATTGTGTTTATTTGTACCTGATAATTGTTTTAAATTCACAAAAACATTTTATTAATTTTTAAGATATTTATCTCCACAACTGTTGTCTTTTCTCAATATTTTGTGTATAATATATTATATTATAACGTAAAACAATGTATAAAAAATTATATTGGCACTAGTGGTGTTGTTATAATTATTTAATTTTCTTTCATGCTGTCCCCCGGTGGGACAGCGGTAAGTTTACGAATTTAATTCCAACGCTAAAGTCCGGGGCTCGATTCCCCGCGGTGTACACAGCAGATGGTTATTTCTAGTTATTCACTTCAAACTTTTGAAATAGGAACGATTTTTTTTGGGAGCTAGCAATAAAGTAAAATATTCAAACTGGAGCTAATCTGCCATTTTAAATCCCTAACTACCACTGCTTTATTCAAATACAGGATACAAGTAAAATTTTGTTGCTAAAGAAAGTCGAGAGAAACTTTTTATTTTTTTATCTGATAAGAAAAAGTTGTGAAGAAACTTAGAGCCTTGTTATGAAGCTGAAGTTTGGGGGTACTGTACTTAATAGCTCCGAAAACCAGAAGAGGACTCGCTACTTTTCAAGATGCAGCTGTCCAGAATGGAAGCAGACGATGATGTACCCTAACATGGCGTCAGAGAGTCTATCTATGTCATTCTTGGAAATTAGTGTCTGGAACTACGACATACACAGGCCTAATGAGTTTCTGGGTGAAATTATACTGGATTTGTCAGGTAATATTCCTGTATACATTGTTTGATGTTAGACACTAATGTCTGAAGTTTTTCTTACCAGTTTAGCACGAGAAGGGAGTATATATGAAACAGTGTATGCTTGAATGACCAATACAATTGCAAGTTTAGTCCGGAGATGCCGGTACATATGTGGGTTATCGTCTGGATCCACGAACTACTAATGGCACCATTGACCATAGATAAACCTGATATGTTTACCTTCTCGTTACAGTAAATCACACTTATCTTCTGTAGTTCTCATTACATTCAACTAGTTAAATAATTCATGGACTTTTTATTTCATATTATTTATTCATGTGTTGGATCTTCATTCAGAGCAAAACAGTGGACTGTGATAATGTATGTGAAAGATGTCTTATTAAAACAGTGGACTGTGACAACGTAATTTATGTGCATGAAAGATGTCATATTAAAATAATGGCCCATAACAGTGTATGTGAAAGATGTCTTATTAAAACACTGGACTGTGGTAATGTATGTGAAAGATGTCTTATTAAAACAGTGGACTGTGACAGTGTATGTGAAAGATGTCTTATTAAAACAGTGGACTGTGACAACGTAATTTATGTGCATGAAAGATGTCATATTAAAATAATGGCCCATAACAGTGTATGTGAAAGATGTCTTATTAAAACACTGGACTGTGGTAATGTATGTGAA
>NW_013677353.1:0-5865 GCF_000517525.1 Limulus polyphemus | reverse complement strand
TTTGTAACAATGCCAAGCACGTGTATGAATGCTGTCTGATTAAACAATGGTTTGTAACAATGCCAAGCACGCGTATGAATGCTGTCTGATTAAACAATGGTTTGTAACAATGCCAAGCACGTGTATGAATGCTGTCCGATTAAACAATGGTTTGTAACAATGCCAAGCACGCGTATGAATGCTCTCTGATTAAACAATGGTTTGTAACAATGCCAAGCACGTGTATGAATGCTGTCTAATTAAACAATGGTTTGTAACAATGCCAAGCACGTGTATGAATGCTGTCTAATTAAAACAGTAATCTGTAACAATGCCAATCTGAAAATTTCTAGTAAACAAACACTTTCCGCGACGTCAGAAAGTCATGTTGAACTTCAAACAGCATACAGTCTTGTAAACTTTGTACTAACTTCAAACAGCATACAGTCTTGTAAACTTTGTACTAACTTAAACTGTATACAGTCTTATAAACTTTGTACTAACTTAAACTGTATACAGTCTTGTAAACTTTGTACTAACTTAAACTGTATACAGTCTTGTAAACTTTGTACTAACTTAAACTGTATACAGTCTTGTAAACTTTGTACTAACTTCAAACAGTATACAGTCTTGTAAACTTTGTATTAACTTAAACTGTATACAGTCTTGTAAACTTTGTACCAACTTAAACTGTATACAGTCTTGTAAACTTTGTACTAACTTCAAACTGTATACAGTCTTGTAAACTTTATACTAACTTAAACTGTATACAGTCTTGTAAACTTTATACTAACTTAAACTGTATACAGTCTTGTAAACTTTATACTAACTTCAAACAGTATACGGTCTTGTAAACTTTGTACTAACTTAAACAGTATACAGTCTTGTAAACTTTGTACTAACTTCAAACTGTATACAGTCTTGTAAACTTTGTACTAACTTCAAACTGTATACAGTCTTGTAAACTTTGTACTAACTTCAAACTGTATACAGTCTTGTAAACTTTGTACTGACTTAAACTGTATACAGTCTTGTAAACTTTGTACTAACTTAAACTGTATACAGTCTTGTAAACTTTGTACTAACTTCAAACAGTATACAGTCTTGTAAACTTTGTACTAACTTCAAACAGTATACAGTCTTGTAAACTTTGTACTAACTTCAAACAGTATACAGTCTTGTAAACTTTGTACTAACTTCAAACTGTATACAGTCTTGTAAACTTTGTACTAACTTAAACTGTATACAGTCTTGTAAATTTTGTACTAACTTCAAACAGTGACTCACATAAATGTTAAAAACACATGTGAATGAAGAATCACGAGGTTTCTACTAAATATACATTTCAGATCAGACTGTGCTACACGAACAACCACGATGGTTTAAGCTACAACCTTATGATGAAAACCATCATCTCCGGTATTCAGCAGGTTTCCCTCGGATGTCTTACAGTCACAGTAGTTTCACAAAAGAACCCCCAGGAGGCAGTGAACACAGTTTTTCTCCCAGAAGTATTGAGGACAATAGACAGGTAATGTAAACCAAACTGGTGTTAATTTATATATGTGTGTAAGAGGCTAAAGTTCATATTATCCAAATATATACTACAATTAATATGAATTCAATCTTCCTTATAGTATCCAGAACACCAAAATGTGACGTCAATTGGGCCTAGACAATGAATACGATATAACAGTAGTTAGTTCACTTTGTAGAATCAGATTTTAATAGGTGGCGCCAAGTGGAGAAGTAGTCCCTATTACAACGATGTATCCAGGACCACAGGTGGTGCCTGAGTAGAGAAGTAGTCCCTGTTACAACGATTTACCCAGGACGTTAGGTGGCGCCCGTGGAGAAGTAGTCCCTGTTACAACGATTTATCCAGGACCACAGGTGGTGCCCGAGTGGAGAAGTAGTCCCTGTTACAACGATTTACCCAGAACGTCAGGTGGCACTCGAGTGGAGAAGTAGTCCCTGTTACAATGATTTACCCAGGACATCAGGTGGCGCCCGAGTGGAGAAGTAGTCCCTGTTACAACGATTTACCCAGGACGTCAGGTGGCGCCCGAGTGGAGAGTAGTCCCTGTTACAACGATTTATCCAGGACCACAGGTGGTGCCCGTGGAGAAGTAGTCCCTGTTACAACGATTTACCCAGGACGTCAGGTGGCGCCCGAGTAAGAACATAGTGCATGTTGTATTCTTTTCCAATATTTGTCATGAAAGGTGCGTCTTAGTGTAAGAAGACAAAGTAGTGACTGTTTGTGCTCAGTTCAATGGGATTGAATTAGGAGAGCTACCCACTGGAAGGAATACTGTAACTAGCTGGTCTTTGGCATCATATCATTTCCAGATACAGTAGAGGCCAGTTGGATAACCACTTCAATACCGACTCTAATAAATTTACAAGATTTTTGTTTATTTTTTGCTCAAATACACAAAAAGACCATTATGTATTGCTTTCCTTAATTATATACTGAGGGAGGGCAACTAGTCAACAACACCCACCGCCAACTCTTGGGCTACTCTTATTTGATCGTAGAGTAGGATTAGACTGTCACTCTTATGGCGCACTCATGGCCTAACTTGCGGAGCGTGGTTTTAGGGCAACGAGCCACAAACCACGAATCCTCTGATTCAAAATTCGTGGACGCTAGCTACTCATGCAACCCTCTTAGCTACATTACGAAATTAATTTCCATCGTATGGCTTGACGTAAATGTTTATTTTCTCTAACAGCATCCTGTCGATGAGAACAATGTTTCCGAGTCTGAACATTGGATTTCCACTGGCTCAACCCAGAAGGGTATGGTCATTTACTTGAATATTCTAAATTATACCAATGGTACATAGTCACTATTTTAAAAAACCGTTTTGTCTATTACTGTTAAATGTTAATAAAATATACATCGTCAGGAACTTATAAGTTTAGTATCCTATACCATAATTATAAACTTTAGTTATAAGTCTAGTATCCTATACCATAATTTTAAACTTTAGATATAAGTCTAGTATCTTATACCATAATTATAAACTTTAGTTATAAGTTTAGTATCCTATACCATAATTATAAACTTTAGATATAAGTTTAGTATATTATACCATAATTATAAACTTTAGTTATAAGTTTAGTATCCTATACCATAATTATAAACTTTAGTTATAAGTTTAGCTTATGTTAATTATTTACATTCCATCAATTAACAGAATAGTAACATACAAACTTTTATACTAAGAAAACTTGCTGTTCCTGACATATAAGAGTTAATTAATTAACGATTAATCTACGATTACTTGGTCTTAAGGCATTTCATCCTATTCTTGGTGTTTACTATCCAGATTACTCCTTCTACTGTTTGTTGATTATTTATTGTAAGATGCTATTTTATAGTAGCCGTGACTCTTTACAGTAGGTGCCTGTGACTTGTTGGTGATATATTTAAACAATCTACTGACAGTACACAATCCACTTGTTTTAAAATAATATATTCAAAACAAGTCAAACATATGTACAAACAAAATTAGTTACACTATTGGTTACCACAGTTGTATCCAGAGCTTTAAATAATTGTCTTTTTCGTCAAAGGTCCACACAAGCTGGTTCAGTTTCTTTAGAACACAATTGACAAGACTAATTATTTCTTCTCTACTCTGTTATCACAATACAAGCTGTGAAAAATTCAATTATGTTACCCCATGGGTTACTACAGTTGTATCCAGAGCTTTAAATAATTCTCTTTTATGTCAAAAGTCCACACAGTTGGGTTCAATTACTTTAGAAAACCCTTTGACAAGATGAATTATTCTTCTTTGTCTCTGTTTTTACAATACAGGCTATGAAACTCACTGTAGAAATCGCTCGTTACAACTAAAATAACAATCAAGCAGTCTAACTTCACTTTTAGTTTCACTATCTTAACTTCCTCTCTTTATCTGCACGTATTTATAACATGCGACAGAAAAATCTAGAAATGTCTAGCCCTCTAGTAACAACAATATTAAACATAATGAGAAAAACTTAGGAGCTTTTAGTAAGATGACGTCAACAATATTACAAACCCCCTAGTACAACAATCAAACTACATACCACATGTATGACTCGTACAGAGTTATTTAACGAAACTAGTCATAACTGTCACTCTTAAAATAATTGACTTTTAACATTCTTCTTATGAAAACTAAATAATCATTAAAAATTAGATCACTAAATAAACTAACTAATAACACTGAACAGTTTGTAACACTAATGGATGTTATTCAAGTCTAACTGTTCCCAAGATTATAGTTGGAACAATAATGTACTATAAAATAAATCGGTGATTATTATTTTTATTATACATTTTGTTTTTATTTAACCTTGAAACATCTGAAATTATTTCTGGAATTATTAAAAATTAGATCACTAAATAAACTAACTAATAACACTGAACAGTTTGTAACACTAATGGATGTTATTCAAGTCTAACTGTTCCCGAGATTATAGTTCGAACAATAATGTACTATAAAATAAATCAGTGATTATTATGTTTATTATACATTTTGTTTTTATTTAACCTTGAAAGATCTGAAATTATTTTTATTTCTCGCCAGGCAGGGAGCAACCAGCAACGTCACAATCGGGTTCCTAGATTTCCTCCTAATTATTTCACTGCCTATTGTTTCATACCTCCAGGTTGCTATAATGCTGTGTGTTGTATTTTTGGACCGTTGTTCAAAATGTGCCCTTTCTTAAAGAAGTAAGCTTTACTTTGAATTTCTTTTGTATTATTCTTTCTACAGTCTCTCAGTAATGGATATCATGTTAGGATAAGGGCCAATACTTACATGCTCTTTATGCCTGAGATAATAAAGCAATGTTTTTATATATCAAACTGAATCATTTGTTGATAACAATATAATGGGCTATCTGTGGGTATTGAAACCTGATTTTTAGCACTTTAAGCCCTCGGACTTATTTCTGGGGGACTTGTTAATAACTGCTGCATATCTTTGAAATAACGAACTGAGAATTTGAGATTTTACTAGTGAAATGGTGATCAGTAAAGATTTTGTTTTATTTTAACCAAATTCTGGTACTCGGTGGGCCAGCTGTAAGCTTATAATTCTGAAACCTGGGGTTCAATTCCCCACTGTGGAGGGAGCACAAATAGCCCATTGTGCTAAAGTAAACAAATGTGTCAAACAGTGTGTTAGATAATATCAAGGTTTAAAGACCTAATAAATATTCAGAACCTGTTTTACAGGAAGTTTACGACTGCTGCTGACCTCTGAGAACAACCAACTATAATGACATCTCAGTGCTTCTGGAAGACCCTGGCCAGTACTGCTCTGAATAATACTAACCTGTTTTTTACTTAAAGTCTTTTGAGGGTTTTGCTGTCCTTTTTCAAGGGTGTAAAGTGTAGATACTGTTGTTATCTACAGGTTTACTCTGCATTGTTAACATTACGAATGTCACCATTCTTGTCATTAAATGAATGGTTAAAGAATAAGAATGTTCTATTTTTAACAGGCACTATTTACTTAGATATCCTAACTTAAGCTAACTGATACTGGTTGTCTTAGTTTGTAGTCACATACTGTTCCTTATATAAAATATTTGTTTTAAATATATAATTTAGATTATATTTGTTGCAAAATCGATTACAAAAACTGGCTTTTATCATTGACCTCTTTGGATCTACTTGTGTTACAACCAACCAGAGTTACCTTGTGCAGCTGACTTTATTCATCTCCCAGTTTATTTTATCATTGACTGATTTGGTGACCTACTATATCTATCTGTATAACAAACTTTCTTTATCTACCAGTTTATTGTATCATTGACTGATTTGGTGACCTACTATATCTATCTGTATAACAAACTTTCTTTATCTACCAGTTTATT
>NW_013677352.1:0-12286 GCF_000517525.1 Limulus polyphemus | reverse complement strand
CACGACTTCAAACCATATACACATAGAGTTAAGACTCAAATCGTTTCTATTACACGACTTCAAACCATATACACATATATTTAAAACTCAAATCGCTTCTATTACACGACTTAAAACCATATATACATAGAGTTAAAACTCAAATCGTTTCTATTACACGACTTCAAACCATAGTAGCTATCGTATTATATTGATAGTTAGTAATATTATTATATTGGGTTCTCCTTCAGGGCTGAGGGACTCATTGGAATTACAAGCCCAAATAACGCCAATTTCAGCAATGGTGAAGATATACAGTTTTACAGACTGTACTGTAAACGTACATCATAATATACAGTCCGATTGAATGTATTGTAAACATAAATCATAATATGTAGTTTGGTTGACTTTTACTGTAAACATACATCATGATATACAGTCTGGTTGACTGTACTGTAAATATACATCATGATATACAGTTTAGTTGACCGTACTGTAAACGTACATCATGATATACAGTCCGGTTGACTGTACTGTAAAGATACATCATGATATACAGTTTAGTTGACTGTACTGTAAACATACATCCTTGAAAATCCCACTGTTTGTGGCTGATCTGTAAAATGTTAATTGGAGGGGACGAGGGCTGTTGGATATTCAAGAGTTTCTTAGTATCGAATAATTCAATATTCCTGTGAGGAGATATACTGGAATAAAAGTAGATTTTTTTTTTCATTCGCTCATGTAGAAAACTAACTACATTGTTTATACAAAAGAAAAAAAAACTATCCGTTATAGCCCCGAGTCTCAAACCCACCCTGGGAATGAAACCACAGACCGTTTAATATACCACGTGTACGTCAATCGTACAACGATGTCGACATGTCAATTCGTAGAGCGTGCATTGAAGCATTACAATCGTGTTAAATAAGTTTGCTAACAGATGTGACATTTCTCAGGCCTTCTACATCCTAATCCAGTTTCATCCGTCTTTAGGGTTATATAGCGCACTTCTTTCTTGATTATCTGGATGGTATTGTTCGTATGTGTGTTTGCCATACTTGACGCTTATTTGCCATGATAGATTCTTCTTGGCCTTTTGTCTGCAGTTCCACTCATATCCCAACTCAACAGTTTCATGAAAGGCCGTTCTTTCATCTTAGACGCTTACCATCAAACAGTAAATGTCACATTCAATTTAGTTTAGACTATAATATAGAAAGAGAATTGCTTTCCGGATTAGTTCAGGAAAGCTTCAGCAGGTCAAATGTTAAGCAATTAGAAAAAAATGTCTTTGAACCATCTACCATTCTTTTTTTCGTAATCTTCAGAGTAAACAGTTTACATACGTAAACGAATTACACTTTTAATGATATTCAGTCAATACAAGAACCATTTACCCAAGATCTAAATTTTGTTATTAATGTAGTTTTAGAATTTTGAAGAATTAAAATGAGAACAAAGCATCAGGAACAAAACTGTTAAGTGTATTTCTCAGGTTTGGTATTAATATAACGAAGCAGGTGTGAAGAAATGTAAAGAAAGCACAAGACAGTGAATAGCGTGATTTGTCAGTGTAAACCTTCATCGTTATTTTGTTGATTACTTCTATTCAGTAAGAGTACGTAAAGTGATTTCTTATTACGCACGAATAAAGTGTTCCAAAAGTGCAGATCTATAGTTTTTCATATAACAATGTCTGATAAAATGAAGATACATCAATAATAAGTTCTAATGAGACACTACCTAGTAAAGGAAGATATACATGAGAAGTTCTAATAAGACACTACCTAGTAAAGGAAGATACATGAGTAATATGTTCTAATAAGACACTACCTAGTAAAGAAAGATACGTGAGTAATATGTTATAATAAGACACTACCTAATAAAGTAAGATACGTGAGTAATATGTTCTAATAAGACACTACCTAGTAAAGAAAGATACGTGAGTAATATGTTCTAATAAGACACTACCTAGTAAAGAAAGATACGTGAGTAATATGTTCTAATAAGACACTACCTAGTAAAGGAAGATACGTGAGTAATATGTTCTAATAAGACACTACCTAGTAAAGGAAGATACGTGAGTAATAAGTTCTAATAAGACACTACCTAGTAAAGAAAGATACGTGAGTAATATGTTATAATGAGACACTACCTAGTAAAGAAAGATACACGAGTAATATGTTCTAATAAGACACTACCTAGTAAAGAAAGATACGTGAGTAATATGTTATAATAAGACACTACCTAGTAAAAGACGATACATGAGTAATAAGTTATAATAAGACACTACCTAGTAAATGTATAACTCATCAATAATAAGTTCTAATGAGACACTACCTAGTAAAGGAAGATACGTGGGTAATAAGTTATAATTCATGATTACAATATACAAATAGCTGTGAATATATAAATGTATTTAAGTGTAGTACACATGAAAAAAATGTAAAGTCGTGGCGGTTATAAAACCAGGTAAAACTGTAATGGCCCCTGGCTCTTTGGAGACTCAGATTTTCCCAGTACAAGAATTTCATTTCCATTTCGCTGGTTAAGAAAGAAAATGCATTTATATAGAAACTAACTAAGTTCTGTAACATCTGTATATTTATATATCTATGTTAACAACGGATTCTCTAAGATACCTTTTGAAGGAAAGCTAATAAGATATATTCATATCTGATGCTTTATTTAAGCTTGAGCATTGTTATATCTACTTATATATGTGTGTGTGTATGTATGTATATTAACAATAGAGTTCCTAATAATCGTTCTGACACAGGAGGGTGCGCCTGTGCCTCATTCAGGTTTACCCAACACAGCCGATCAGCAAATATACACGTACGAAGCACGGCATTAAACGGCACATTCGTTTGGCGTCGGTTGCACGAAGTAAAAATTCAAATGGCCGCCAAATTCAAACCGCTCGTCCAATTTAACATCCATTTAAAATCATACTTGTGAACGCTAAACCTGACCCTCCCTGGTCCAATACATGGACCGAATCTCAATAAAAAAGAAGACAGAGAGAGCCATTTAATTTCGATCTTTGTCGACATTGGTTCAGCCAGCTCCTCGCGACAACTAACGACTTTAATATACCGGACAAACAGACGGACACTTTAAGCTGAAACGTTGCTATATATTCATCATTTTGCCTAAATATTTTAAAGCAAGATAACTTTTTAAATTTTAATGACACAAACTTCTCCCCCCAGTGGCACAGCGGTATATCTGCGGACTTACAACGCTAGAAACCGGGTTTCGATACACGTGGTGGGCAGAGCACAGATAGCCCATTGTGTAGCTTTGTGCTTAATTACAAACAAACAAATAAACAGACACAAACTTCAAAAAAGAAAACCAAAACCTTTGACCCAATGAGGTTGCATATATATATAACTTTTAGTTTAATCTAGAAACCTAGAAACAAAGTATGTTACTTTGTGTTTCGTCACCATAACGGCTTGGTAGTCTTAGAAGACTCAGACCCTGATTACTATGCTTTGTAGTGTATTGGCAGTGGTGATTTTAAGTTAGAAAATGAGAGAAAAAAAAATCGCATTTCAATATTTACCTTGTAAGCGAACGTCTAAAATGCTTTAAACATATGTAAATATATACAAAAGAGAAAATAATCATAGTATTCACAAATTTGATGAAAGTTAAACATATTTGTATTAATTTGTTGAGTTCGATGTCCAGTTTCAACAACCTAAGTCTCTACAAACTGTATTGGTGAGTTTCTATGATGTCCGTTTTGATTCTTCGCCCTGCAGTGTTTACATGTACACTTCACGATGAATGTGTTGATTACACCTAATAGTGAGCCTACCATGTTCGGTATTTCCTTTCTTTGGGTAGAAACCCTCATTTTAAACTGAACTATTCTCTCTTTTGTTCTATTTTTCTCTTTCGCTCTCTTCTCTGTTTTGTTCTATTATTTATCTTTCGCTCTCTTCTCTTTTTTGTTCTATTATTTCTCTTTCTCTCATTTCTCTCTTTTGTTCTATTATTTCTCTTTCTCTCATTTCTCTCTTTTGTTCTATTATCTCTCTTTAGCTATTTTAATAGAACAAAACAGAGAAGAGAGCGAAAGAGAAATAATAGAACAAAAGAGATTATTTCTCTTTCGTTCCTTTTCTCTTTTCTCTTCTTGTTTTATTATTTCTCTTTTTCCCTCTTTCTTTCTATATATATATATATATATATGATTATGGGTGTGTTTAAGTTGGTTTCTGAGCGCCCCTGGTTGTCTACCAATTTCTTTCGGGGCTTGTCAGATATTAAACCAAAATACTTGCCAAGTTAGTTAGTTAATTTAAATGGGTGTGAGCGAGAAAGAGAAAACGTTAGCAAGTTCAAAATACATTAAAAGGGGTGTTAAATACACCTTATATCCAACTTAATTTAATTCTCAAATATACAAGAATAATATTTTAAATAAAAAAGTATGAAACTTTTTTTGTAATATTCTGAGTACAATTGAAGCTCCAAATCATTCCATACTTTGCTTTTACAACTACTAAAACATAAATATATTTATACAATACTTCCTCCACCTTTAGGTGTTTTCCTTCTTTTTTTTTTTTGTATACTCTGAAGATAGAGTGTAGCCTAAATAACTATATATGTTCTTAATAATAAAACGATCTAATTAAATTTAACTAAAATTGTTGAAATGAATATTATTTAGCTCCAATTACGTTATTTCATTTCGTCTTTTTTGCTAAGATTATTGCGCTACCTTAGAAAAAGAAGAAGAAAAAATAAACCAATGAAATAATTAAAATAAATTAAATTCTTCGCTAGACTAAATTTCATTAGTTTCAAATACTTTTATTGTTTCTTTTTAATATAAAAAGGGGATTTTGAAATCTAGAATGATTTTTAGGTTTCAATTTCCTGAAGTATTCAAAAAGCAATTATTTTACACACACACATACATAGATATAAATATATACGCTTAGAGCGCATTTAAATTAAAAGTAAAAATTTCTAGTAAAAACATGTGTTATTCATAAGCCATTATTATAAGTGAAAAGGTAAGATCGTGACCATATGATATTTCTTATATCGTGTAGCCTTTGTTATTTTTATGATCACAGATGGAGGTGGACATATATGCCAGATGAAGTCTGAAAAAATATCAAATAAAGACGTATTTTTTTTAAACTTTCTAAGCATAATTTCCCCGAAGGAGGGGGTCACCTGTTTTAATCACTCGCACCACTTTACAGTAGTGTGTTGTCTGTCAATCAGTCGGTAGACACTAAAATGACATCACGTAAGAGACGCTAAAAGTTGCAATTTGTACTGTCGTGACGTCAGTAAAACATGCGCATGCCATGAATCACGAGAAGATTTATGCATTCTGTAGACTACAACACAGAATGACATGTGAACTTCAAAAGCAAGAAATATAAATATTTGTTACTCTTAATTTTGGTTTTATTTATTCTTCAAACAGAACCCTTCCGGGATCCTGCCCAAGTACGTCTAGTCTATAAAATATTAATACTTCAAATCCTTTCTTTCTTCGTTCAGGCAGAAACATTACTTACGTTAAAATATATTTTCCGTATATATATATATGTATATATTCCTTTAATTTAATATTAATAGATTTAAAGGTACGGTTTCTAAGTTAAGTTACAGTTTTGGTAAATTAAAAATCTCGGAATATTTAGTGTTATCCACGTGGAATAATGAAAACACAAGATACTTGAACATTCCAGAATTATTATAATGTAGCTGAATGGAACCAACGTCAGCATTCCAAAAAAACTAAGAAATGTTATCCGCAAAATCTTCTGTAAGCTTAACTAAAATTTCATCATTTAGCGGCTCAAGACAATAAATAGCTCCTGCTTAAATTACCAGCAGTCTGGGGAGTGAGGCCAGGGGGAAGTATCTGATTGGACTAACTTTTCAAAATAGAATAAACCAAAAGTACTACTTTATTGGCATCGGATTTAATCATTTCCTATTTGTTGCACATAAAGTCAAAGGGGACCGTTATTCAATTACAGTCATTATTTATGTAGTGGACATCGCGAAACTACGTTTCCTCTTTTCTCATTTCTCACTCAGTTATTTAGCAAACACTGTTGTTAGGGAACATCAGAAAATATCTTGCACAAGTAAATTCAACATTCTGTCTTTATTCTTTAGACGGAAAGGAGTTTTATAAAATATTGACTTGTTTGGTTGTTGTTGTTTTATAATTTCGTGTAAAGCTACACAAATGTTATCCCTAATTTCGAACTGATGGATTATTATTATTATATCTGACCGAATTATGGGGATTTGGCCGTAACTCTACATAGCACCCCCCCCCCCCCCACCATACACACACACACGCACACAAGGTGCTGAATGCGTTTTGGTGGCAATGGGCAACGAACCTCGGCTCAAACACTGATTTCAGAATCTGGTAAAAAGATCATACATTGATCCTTAAAATATTGCCCCCTAGTGACATATAGGTATGTCTGCGAACTTAACTGCTAGAAACCGGGTTTCGATACACGTAGTGGGCACGGCACATATAGCCCATTGTGTAGCTTTGCGCTTAACTAAAACATACAAACAGAATCTACACGAAGAAACTTTTAGATCAACAATACTTCACTACCACCAACACAGAAAACCAACAATACTCCATTACCACCAATACAGAAAACCAACAATTCTCCACTACTACCAACACAGAAAACCAACAATACTTCACTACTACCAACACAGAAAACCAACAATACTTCACTACTACCAACACAGAAAACCAACAATACTTCACTACTACCAACACAGAAAACCAACAATACTTCACTACTACCAACACAGAAAGCCAACAATACTTCACTAACACCAACACAGAAAGCCAACAAGACTCCACTACCATCAACACAAGTCTGCGGACTTACAACGCTAAAAACCGGGTTTCGATTCCAGTGGTGGGCAGAGCACAGATAGCACATTCTGTAGCTTTGTACTTAACTTCAAACACACACAAACTTAAAATATTTCTAGGCGATAAATGGAGAACAATAATAATATTTTCGGTTGTTTCACTGACATGCTTCTTTAAGAAGCTTTCGAGTTTAAAACTGTTAATCATGCAAACGATAGAGGTCTTATTTTAATAAACCACGTGTTTCTTCGTAGTTTGGAGGCTGGGGAACATTATGATAAAACTTCTGTCAATTTTTAGTTAGGAACCATATTTCCAGAAACACGTGAAATTATCATATTTTAATTGCGTTTCCAACTATGACGATAAAGTTAAGATATTTTTTTTGATATCTTCTAAAGGAATAATCACAAATACTTATATCTTGCTCTTATCTGCTGGAGACAGGAACCGTTCTGGTATTAAAATCACGTGTTCAAATCCAAGATAAGAAAAACTACTAAGGAATAGAAAAACGAAATAATTCACTTATTCATTAATCATTAATTTATATAAAACAAAACTTTAATGGCTGGTACTAAATTTGATATGAAAACAAATGCAGTTAAAAACACCGTAAAAGAAGAAGAAGAAAAAAAACATATCTGTCGATGGGTGTGACGAAATGTTCAAATCACTGATCATGTTTGATTTCGTTTTTAGATCCCTATTTACTTACCTATCTGTCTATTTATCTATGTATCTGTCTATCTATCTTTACTGCACACAAAATTTCACACGAATAATAGACTCGCTTGTGTACGTTTTCAGGACAAGTTTTCTAAACTACAGAAATTAATTTTTAAGTAAAGATGGCGTGCAAGACTTTTAATAATACGCTTTACTTCACGATGATATGCATAAATTACAAATAAAATACTAAATGACTCAGACGACACGAGTTTTTGTTCTTGTTAACCTCCAATCATCAGTATTCTTCCTGACAAGAGAAATTAATAATTCGAAATTAATGCCTGTAGTACAAGCAGGAAGTCTTACATTTGTCATTCGCGATCAGTTGGTTTGGTGTACACAGTCAAAAACAGTCGTTTCAAAATAAAATACCGTGTAACAGCTGTAGAGTTTTGCACACATTTTCGTTCTTTATACAATATAACGGGTATCGAAAGATAACTTTAACATATTTTTCATTCTTATTCATTATTTTCAAATCATTAAAAAAAAAGATTTATTTCCTTTCACGCCCTGCTTAGAAAAAAAAAGTGTCTGTATCTTTCCTACTGTGTTTTAGTGTATTAGAAGTGCTTATGTTACAGTGCTTATGAAATGACTGAAGCATGATGGCTGTTAGAACATTCTATTAAGCTTGTTTTAGAGAAAAACCACATTGGTCTATCATCTGTGTCCACCGCCGAGAATCGAACCCTGAATTTTAGCGCCGTAAGTCCGTAACTTTCCGCTGTTTCACCTAAATATTTAATTTTAGTATCTTGTTTTAGGGGTTCGAATAATTTTGTTCTTTATGTTTCGCCATTAAAACAACTAAACATTATTATAGTATTTTGGCACTTGTGTATAAAGTTAAAATCATAAATAATATTCAACGTTGTGTACCAGTTTAACGTTGAATATTATTTATGATTTTAACTAAACATTGTTATCAATATGTCATCATGAGCTAGATCCTTAACCCTCGAGTTTACCGACTAGTTTTTAAATCGTTCTCTGATGGTGGAGTCCACATATTGCATAATGTTGAGAAATGTTACGTTTTTACGTCTTGCAACATCCTCCAGCGCAAAGAACTGACCAAAATTAACTGGGTGGGAATATTTATTTTATATGTAGAATACACAAAAGACCTAGGCAGTATTCTAATAGAATTAATTTTAATATTGACGCATATGTTACAAAGTCATAGGCTACAAAGAAATATATAAATAGTATATAAATAAAAATGTATTCAAAAACTATTGGGGACATGAACTCATCGTTAATTCTAGGACTAATCTAAAACTTGCCCGCGATGTCTAGGTGATATGAATGTGTGAGACTGGAATTGTAAACTATGATACATCTACAAAAGTGTTTATCGACACTAGAATTATGTAAAGGTATTATCTAATACTAAAAGAGACATTTGCGGTCACATTAGTATCTTTATTGCAACAGTACTATTTTAAATATAGGATTTCTTAAATAATACAAAATAATTCTAATCGCAGACACCAAAATCTATAAGTCCATTTGACTTAGGCCTAACATTAGTTAAGCCTTTATTAAGTACGGCCTATATATTTGCTTGAGTTCAGTTAGGGCTAAACCTTACCGCACTTAATACTATCAATAAACAATCTGCTAATATTATTGTACGTCCTAACGTTAGACCTTTTTAAAAACTTTGATGAGCTTTTAATATGTTGTATAAAATGTCTACTAAAGTTTGTTTACGTCCTTTCTGGCGTAACTCGACGATCTAACAAAGATACTGTTACGTCTCCGTTTGTTAATTAACTTTCCGTAACTTCGTTCCGACGAAACTTTAGCGACACAAGTCCTTACTTAATAAAACTGGTTTATTCTTTCTGAATATAACTTTACCGATACACTCAACTTCAACAATCGCGCTAAAACAAACGCTATAACAACGAACGTTAACTTCAACAATACGTCTCTCTCTGCAAATCAATTACTCACTGTCTACACACACATTATTGTCACGTTGTGAGCGTCTTATTTATATACCAGAAAAACATATATCTAGTAAATGCTAGGGCATTCACGAAGGAACAAGATACTTCTAGAAAATAGGTCACGTGACCTCGCTGACGCAACAATACGTTTTCAAATTGCGAAGAAAGATGCAATTTTTTGTACATTTTAGTCCAAATATATCTTTAAATTTCCATCAGTCGTAGACTACTCGCCTCTAATTGACAGGAAGCCAAACTACTTAAATTACGTAATAAGTTGCTATGACATCAGTGTGTGACCGAGAGACAGACAGACAGATACACACTGTGTTTTATAGTATTAGATTGATAATTGCCGCTTTCTTATGAGCTAACATTGCTGACGATATAATACGACACCGTCGTAAAAAACATAAAATCACCTTATAGCAAAAACAATACAATTAATTGAAATTTCTTACTATACTAAAGTGAAAATAGATATGAGAATTTCAGTGTATTTTGTATTGGTATGTGAAAATCGAAAAGTAGAAAGTAAATATCCAGAAAATGTCTGTGCAACATCGTACGCTTTTACGAGTCCTAAAATAATGTCTGTGTAATGTTACACAGACATTATTTTAGGACTCGCAAAAGTATAAGATATCTTATGCTTTTGCGAGACCTAAAATGAGTCAAAACATTCAAAAATTATAGCAAAATGCTATCACAACAGCAATGGTGTTCGCGTGTTTAGAAGTAAAAAAATCAAAATGGAAAATGTCCATGTAAAAGATAGACTTACATTAGATGTATGTTAGACGCACAAAACCAATCAGTTGCCTGCCAGAACACAAACAACCAATCAGTTGTCTGCCAGAACACAAACAACCAACTACATACCTGCTAGAACGCAAACAACCAACCACTTACCTGTTAGAACGCAAACAACCAATCAGTTGCCTGCCAGAACACAAACAACCAACCACTTACCTGTTAGAACGCAAACAACCAATCAGTTGTCTGCCAGAACACAAACAACCAACCACATACCTGCTAGAACACAAACAACCAACTACTTACCTGTTAGAACGCAAACAATCAATCAGCTGCCTGCTAGAACACAAACAACCAACCACTTACCTGTAAGAACGCAAACAACCAATCAGTTGCCTGCTAGAACACAAACAACCAACCACTTACCTGTTAGAACGCAAACAACCAACCACTTACCTGTTAGAACGCAAACAACCAGTATTTAGGTTTGATGCTCTTCTAAATAAACATGAGAGTTATATAAGAAGCTCGCTGAGTTTGCTTTCACGACATTCGTATAATTAATATTCAAAACTGGTTTTTAAATAGAAGCAAAGAGGGTTTTAGAAAGTTATTAATGTTGCTATACATGCTGTACGCGAAAACAGCCCTTAAGTATTTTGTTTTCGTACCCGTTGGCAGTACGCCGTGCTTACCATAAAGTCAGTAGGTATATTCACGATTGGATAAAACTTGCACATATCTCGAACTTTAGTAAATTCTTCCCATAACTCAAAAGTCCCTGTCACTAGGAGGAAAATCGATCACAAATGCCTTTCCAGCACGCAGACTTCAACAGTTATCTAAGGGACATGTCATTACCAGCGGACTGTCCTAATGAAATTCCCTTTCCATAGTGAGGGAGTGGTAACGAAGAAAGAGAATGGAGGACGTTTAGTGTTGTAAGGTGCTGATTCAAGTACTGTACCAGTTTTCTATGGAGGGAGGACGTTTAGTGCTAAAGGTGCTGACTCAAGTACTGTACCAGTTTTCTATGGGGAGAGAACGTTTAGTGCTAAAGGTGTTGACTCAAGTACTGTACCAGTTTTCTATGGGGGGAGGAGGTTTAGTGCTAAAGGTGCTGACTCAAGTACTGTACCAGTTTTCTATGGGAGGGGGGAGGACGTTTAGTGTTGCAAGGTGCTGACTCAAGTACTGTACCAGTTTTCTATGGGGAGAGAACGTTTAGTGCTAAAGGTGTTGACTCAAGTACTGTACCAGTTTTCTATGGGGGGAGGAGGTTTAGTGCTAAAGGTGCTGACTCAAGTACTGTGCCAGTTTCCTATAAGTTCTCTCTATACGTCAGTAGACCACTGTTGTGAAGTCATAAAGCAGTCCTGTTTTACTTTTATTAACATAAAAAACAGATTGGATCAAATTGAATTCCGTTCCTTGGTTGTTGCTATAGTCAGAAGGTACGGTAGAAAACAATCGTCAACCCTAGATGTATTCATAAGTTGTCAGTCATAATATACACAAAATAAAATCCGTATATTGTGTTGTTTTTCTTTTGTTTGTTCGTAGTACCTGTATGTGATTGTGTATCTGTCTATCCGATTACAAAATAGACAATCCAACACATAGGGGGTATGAAGAAATAAATCATTAGTAAGGCTGCAATCACTAGTGTGGGTGATGTGGAGGGGCGCGGGGCAGTTTGTTGATGGGGTATGTAGTAGTAAATTATTAGTAGGGCTGCAATCACTAGTGTGGGTGTAGTGGAGGGGCGTAGGGCAGTTTGTTGATGGAGTATGAAGCAGTAAATCATTAGTAGGGCTGCAATCACCAGTGTGGGTGTAGTGGAGGGGCGTAGGGCAGTTTGTTGATGGAGTATGAAGCAGTAAATCATTAGTAGGGCTGCAATCACCAGTGTGGGTGTAGTGGAGGGGCGTAGGGCAGTTTGTTG
>NW_013677351.1:6271-13709 GCF_000517525.1 Limulus polyphemus | reverse complement strand
TAAACTTATATTAAAGTTTTTCTTCATTACCCATTCAAGCCGTCTCCAGCCATTATCTACAGCTTTATTTGTTTGTTTGTTTAAAGTTAAGCACATAGCTTCACAATGGGCTATCTGTGCTCTGCCCACCACGGGTATCGAAACCCGGTTTCTAGCGTTGTAAGTACGCAGACAAATCGCTGTGCCACTGGGGGCTCTACAGCTTTAAACAGTGGGGAATATTTTGTGGTATAGCAGGGATTTCAACGTGGCTCACCAGATGGGAAATCCTGAAGTCTACTGCAGGGTGAACACGCACCCACAAAATGTAAAAGTATTATTTCCACTATTTTGTTGAAAATTCCTATGAAATCCATTTTTATTTCAGTAAAACAAATTTTGAAACCACCTAAATATATTTGCTTCTTGGTCTTATAAAATAATTAATATTATTATTATTACTATATCTTCCTGTTAACACAACAGAATTATTATTATATCTACAATGTGACAAACTCCACCTATTGCAAACTTTTAGGCTACTTTATAACAACGAATAGTGAAATTGGCCATCACAGTATAACTTCCCCACGACAGAAAGGACGAGCTTGTTCGTGGACGGGATTCAAGCCCGCGACACTCAGATTGCAAGGCGAGTGCCCTAATCACCACGCCATGCCAGGGAAATCAAATTTTAGATGTATCCCAAGATAGCCAATGAAATTAAAAAGATATTTTTATTTTTTGCTAGTTTCATAAGTTTTTACCCCGATGGCTCAAAGGTATGTCTAAGGGTTTATAATTATAAAAATCAGGTTTCGATACCAGCTATGGGCAGAATACGGATGGCTCACGGTGTATCCCTGTGCTTAACAACAAACAAAAAATTATGGAGTTAATATATATGTATAATGAAAAATGTCAGAGCTTAATGATAATATCAGGACCATTTAGTCATCTCATTTATTTGTGTATCAATTTGATTGAACCGGTGTGGCCTAGTTGTTAAGTGCCTGAAGATTGAAAGCTCGTGTCCTGTTGTCATTTCGAACGTTTGGGGTCGTGGGTACACTATAAGAGTGATGGTCAAATTCCGCTGTTCTGTGAGACGAGAGTAGCTCAAGGGTTGGCGGCAGGTACTGTTGTCTAGCTGCCTTCCCTGCAGTCTCTATGTTGTAAAATAAGGGGTGGCTTCGAGCAGATACCCCTTAAGTAGCTTTGCGCAAATCATTTAAAAAAGCATTGTTGATGATTGATGTTGGTTTTTAGCCCAAACATACTTAATGGGCAATCTGCGCTCTGTCCACTGAATTTTAGCGTTGTAAGTCCGTAAACTTATTGCCGACCCACCCCGGGGATTATAAACAAACATGTTTGAAAATTATAAAAAAAAAACACATTTTAGTTTGCATCTTTTCTGTTCTTATTGGCAAGCATACAACTACACAATGGGCTATCTGTGTTGTGTACACCACGTACATTGAAACTGTTTTTAGCGTTGTAAGCCACCGTGGAGGAGGGGGAGGGCAAATATTTTAATGTCAAAAAACTTAACCGATGTTCTAAGAACCTTTTATAATCACTTTTAATCTATATTTATTTAATTCGAGAAATCTTAATGATGGCGATAAGTCAAAATTAAATATTGAAAAGTATCTTAACTTGACTATGGCGTGAGTCTAACTTTAAAGTTTGAGTGAAAATCTGATGGCTTATAACGCTAAAAATCGGTATTCGTGGTGGGCATAGCTTAACTACAAATAAACAAACCATCGTAAAATATCAATATATCTCAATAGATTCATGATACTTTACTAAAAATGTAATTCAAATGTAAAAATGAGTTGGTTGAGAAAAGTGTCTTGATCAAATAGTGGAAACGAGAGGGAATCCTCAATAGCCGCGGACGTAATTAGATCCCAAATCGATCAAGAAATGACGCTTTGAGCTAAAAGTTTGTTCTTGTAAAAAAAGCCAGAGCTATTCTATGAGGCGCTATGCCGCAGTTAAAAAAAATGTTACGAGTCATTAATCAACAACATTCATAACCTTATATCATCAAATTCCTCACTATAAGCGGGAATTGGTTAGCTTATACTATATGCTTAACAAGAAATAATTTTTCTGGTTTTCTATTTTTGAGAGAAAACTGCAAGAACACATTCAGCTTAAAGTTAACGATTTTTAATAACTTTGTAAACTCGGGTATTTCATATCCTAATTTGAAGATAAAAGGAAAGATACTTTAATGTATTTAGAGTTTTTAGAGGAGAATTTCCCAAAGTTTATTAGGATATTTGGAGAGCCCCTCAATAAAAAATACGATAACATAAAAACAACGAAGAATCAAATAAATTACTACTATGTCTTTCATAGTTTTCCCCGGACCAGGTTTTTTTTTTGGGGGGGGGGAGAGACAGCTTAGACTCAGAAGATTGATTGTGTGAAAACAAAATATGTGAGAAATTACTGGAAATATACTAGTTATAACGTACAGGTATTGATGACTGATTTTCGTTCCCGCTTTTCCTGTGTTTTGCGGTTTGTATTCCAGTGTTTTACGTTTGAGAGCCTACTTGGTATTTATTAAGCCTACATTAGTTTTTAAGTAAACTAAGCTAAAATTAAAAAAGAAAAAAATAGATTTTCAAGAGATATCACCCAAATACGACCCAATCATCTAAAACACTGTCATGTTTAATGAGAGTAACTATACCAGATGTAGCCTCTTCTATAGGCATTCTCTTCAAACTACGATTTAATTACCCGCCACTGACTCGTCGTCATTAGGCGCACTCCGTAGAACAGAGTATCTGTGTAACATTTAGTGTCAAAGAAGACAACGAGTACAGTATCGCCGTTCCAAGTAAGTGACAAGAGGGAAGAATTAATAAAATGATAACGCTTTGCTTCGTGAAAGGGTTAATTAACACAAAATTTTGGTATCTGTTAATTGTCAGCAAAACTTTTAATTAGTTTTAGTTGTTTAGATATTGTCAAGAAGTGGAGTTTTTACTGATGATATTGTGAACTAACGGTCTTCGAATGTTGTACGCCTAGCATCAGGGTGCTACAATTGTTCACACGTTGGATAAGCACGTGCGAGGCTTGTTGGCAGAAACAAACTTGTAAACTCATTATTTACCAACCAATCCACTGACCTTTACGTCTGTTACGTACACAATTTCATATTTCTATAATTAGATAATAACAATCCATTGTTATCGTGTGCACGTATATTTCATGCACGTGGGATGGTAGAAACCGTGCAGATTCAACGTGTCGGTTTCCTTGATTTTGTTGGGCACGTGTTCATCTTCGAGTAACAAACGTGCTGATCTATGATCGATATATCTGGTTGATCTTATCCCACTCTCTTCTTACTCATTTCCTATATTCTATATATATATAGGAAAAGCGAAAATTTTGCACTAACACATTTTTATCTTAGCAAACAGTATGTTTCTTTCATTATTTTCTACATTTCACTACTCAATTGGTAAGCGAGAAAAGTTTACAACAAATTAACATTTTTACATATTTTTTATCAACTTCTAGACTATCCGAACTGTGTCCACTACGGGTATCGAATCCCTGTTTCTAGCGTTAAAAGACCGCATGCTTACCGCTGTACCACTAGGGGGGGGGGGGCTCAGCGGTATGTCGCCCTCCAGTGACACAGCGGTATATCTGCGGACTTACAACGCTAGAAACCGGGTTTCGATACCCGTGGTGGGCAAAGCACAGATAGCCCATTGTGTAGCTTTGTGCTTAACTTCAAACAAACAAACATCTCTTTCTGAAAATTGATGTTAATTAGATTTATCAATTCAACACATAACAACTCATACACATTTCAGCTGTCCCCCGTTTGGTCAGGGATAACTTTATGGACTTACAACGCTAAAATCCGGAGTTCGATTCCGCGCGGTGAACATAGCAAATAGCCCAATTCTGTTGTGCTATAAAACAAACAAACAAACACGCTTCTGTATTGTTAAATATGTGAAACACAATAAAATATGTTATAACTACGTGTTTACATTTGAAATTACGAGATCCTTTTGAGGATTCCGATGAATCAGTCAACGATATAACTAATACTACATGATAAAATAAAACTCTGGTTTCCTGCATACACTCTAACATGTGATCATGACCAAAGTATGCTTTTTCAAGTTCTATAGATCCTCTAATGATTTTTGTTCTTTTCATTTCCTGGTTCAAAACTATGTGAAATAAAGAAGTTGAAAGGACGGAGAGAAGAAAAAATACTAAAATCTGAATCTAAGACTAAGACGATAAACCTTAAACTGAGGGATTATCATACAACAGTCTGGACTAATGAATTAAATATATATTTATTATTATAGAAATTAAACCTGATGTTCGTTCTCTGTCTTTCAGCGTCGGAATTTGGTTGTTGAAAAACGCATACACATCTTTACAGAAACACAAGTTTTCATCTTGAAAAGTAGTAAACAAGAATTTAACTTTAGAGTAAGCGTTTCTATTTCTAAGCTTTCTTTTATCTAGTTTTAGAAATTATGTAAAGTTCCCACCTCACGAAACAGTGTTATCAAAGATAAATTGTGCATATTGAACGTTTGCAGAAAAGTTTTTTTTATGTTTTCAAGAATGTTTTAGCTCTTTTTCTTCCAAATGCAATCTGAAAACATCAACTTCCGAGCATACTTTTACTCGTACTGAATATTACGTTATGTCTACTTTACAAGAAAACAACATTCTTCCTTTCACAGACATTACAAAGTCTTATATTACTTCACCTTATAATTTAGAAATCTGTGTTTCTAAAAGTCAATGAAATATACAGAGATCTAACTTGAATTTTTGATTTGTAACTAAAATATATATTTTTAGTGTGTTGTAAAAGTCCTATTGATTAAAACTGCCTTAGGTTAATTACGACTTCACAAGCTTAGTTTTTGTTTTTCTCTGTTTATAGAGATATTTATGTGCACGCGAAGCGTCGCTGCAGTTCCTTTTTTTTTTTTGACAACGCATGGAATACATATTCACGCAATGAGTAAACGGTACCTTCGTTATTACCTTAGTCGTCAGTTCTGCCAAGTAGTCCATCCGATTTCCTTTACTGGATAATTTCTTTAAAAAATGTATTTAATTATGCGTCTTTCCCAAGAAGTTCGCCACTGCGCAGATACAAAGTAGGCTTAAAGAAACACAGGTAGAGCTTTACAGTTTCACAGTCTTTGTTTCCGCCCAGATCTTAGTGACCAGTAATTCAATCTTGTTAAACTGCCAACCGGACAGTCACATGGGAGGACAGAGTACTTGCTATCCAGGTGAATGACTAATTGGCTCTCTTGAAAGAAGTAATTTTGCTAATCAGGTTGATCAGTGTTTTCAGAAGAGATTAATCGAAAAACTCAAACTAACTGACAAGGCCTAACCGCCCTGTCTCTACACATAAGCATTTATTTATAGACATTAAGAAATGACGTCTGTAGGTTTAATTTACAATTTCTTTTATAGAAACTATTTCATCATTATTAAATTTTACTCACCCTATTTTACTGTAGTCAATTTCATGAAATGAAATTATTTTTGCTTTTCGTGTAGGTTCTCTCACAATTTCATACCCTACACGTACCATCTACACACTCACATCAAAGAAGTTCTTACGTCTCCATTACTGGAAGCTCACTTAAAGCACTCGTCACGAGCTAAGCCTAAAGATTACTTAGAGAAGACGAGTAATGGGTTTAAAAGTGCTGCTGATTATTTGTTCAGAATAGCAAGAGTCTTAAGTGATTTCACAGGAAAAGGTGATATAAATGTAAGAACAATTTTTGGAATGAACATCGTCAATAATGATAAACTGAACTGGTTACATGCACGTTTATTTGTTGTTTAATGAAACAAGCAGATAATAAATAGTGTTTATTTTCCGAAGGATAAGTAGATAAAGGAAAATTCACTTGCTATTGAAACTTGTGATGACGTTTTAGTGATTATATTTTGTTTTATCACTCGGATAAGGTTTGAGGACTTGAGTAAAATGGGCGAATCGGACAACTATTGTTTGATCGAAGGGTTTGTTTATTTGTCTTGAATTTCGCGCAAAACTACACGAGGGCTATCTGCGCTAGCCGTCCCTAATTAGCAGAGGGAAGGCAGCTAGTCATCACCACCCACCGCCAACTCTTGGGCTACTCTTTTACCAACAAATAGTGGGATTGACCGTCACATTATAACGCCCCCACGGCTGAAAGGGCAAGCATGTTTGGTGTGACAAAGATTCGAACCCGCGACCCTCAGATTGCGAGTCGAGTGCCTTAACCACTTGGTTAACCATGCCGGGCTGATCTAAGGCAAAACATATAATATTTTGTAAGCATTAACTATATCTCCTATTTAACGATACTTTAAATGATTTGTTCCACTATTAAAAAACGTTATAACTGGAGTTCTAATTTATTTGATACATATTCTAATGAAACGAATTTTGTCCAGTTATTAATCCAATTTCAATATTATTTCTTTGGTAAGCTCTGTATATTTTGAATTTCAAGTAAACCTAAGCCACTGATATATATACGCTAGCCGTCTCTAATTTTAAAGTTATAGAGCAGAGGGAATTCAACACCGCCCCCGCCAACGTTTGGGGTACGCTTTACCAACGAATAAGTGGATTGATGGGCACTTCATAACACTTCCACAACTGAAAAGGCGAGCATTTTGGGGACGGTATTCGAACCGACGGCCCTCAGATTGCGAGTCGAGAATCCTAATCACCAGGCATGTCAGGCCTCATCTGTATGTATAACACCATATATGTGAAAGTCTCATTTCAATATTTATCAATTAAAGCCATTATTAACTTTGAATTCTAATAAGTTGAATTTTCTTATTTTTAGCTCTTTCTTAAAATATTTAAACTTATTAATCTAACTACTACGATGTCGTAGAGAACGTTTCGACTGTTGACTTTCCCTTAAGCCTCCTATAAATCGTTTACTAACAACGGTATTTGTTATTTTCTGTATATGTTATCTACAGCTACAAGGTAACAGATACAGGGCATCAACATGATATTACACATACCAGGTATAACTAAAAGAAAAGAAGGATTACGTCATAAGGAAGAATAGCGTGATTTTACATATCCAAACCTTAGATGAAAGGTTATTATATTAACGTAGAACATGAAAAAAAAGATGCAAAAACTGTAAAGGCAGTGGTGAGTCCATTCAAACTGGACACTATTACGGTGTTAAGGGAGTCCATTCAAACTGGACACTATTACGGTGTTAAGGGAGTCAATTCAAACTGGACACATTACGGTGTTAAGGGAGTCAATTCAAACTGGACACAATTACGGTGTTAAGGGAGCCCAGTCAAACTGGACACTATTACAGTGTTAAGGGAGCCCATTCAAACTGGACACTATTACGGTGTTAAGGGAGCCCATTCAAAC
>NW_013677351.1:3782-5713 GCF_000517525.1 Limulus polyphemus | reverse complement strand
GTGAGTCCATTCAAACTGGACACTATTACGGTGTTAAGTGAGTCCATTCAAACTGGACACTATTACGGTGTTAAGTGAGTCCATTCAAACTGGACACTATTACGGTGTTAAGTGAGTCCATTCAAACTGGACACTATTACGGTGTTAAGTGAGTCCATTCAAACTGGACACTATTACGGTGTTAAGGGAGTTCAGTCAAACTGTACAACATTAATAAGCTACACTAATAACAAGTACCTCAAAAGTCAGTGCCTTTCTTACATTAGTAACATCATTAGGGACACAATTAGTAAACTAGTGAAGCAACATTAAACTCTTGTGTATTTCTAGCTGTATTGTGGAACTGCAGAATGACAAACACCAGTTAGGTGGTTGAACCAATATTTATTATTTCGATTATATAAGTGAAAAGTGATACATTTAGATTAATTAAGGTAATTTGATCATACGTTTAATGCAGATGGGAAGTCACTCAATAGCGTGACTGGAGAAACAGAATCTTGCCATAAGTCACTCAAACCATAGAAGTAGTGCTCTGTTGCTATTAGCAAAGCCAATAGAATTTTAGAGTGTATTTATAGGTATGTTGAATAAAAGCCAAATAAGTTATTATCTCTTTATACAAATCATTAGTTAGGCCTCACATACAGTAGTTTTTACAATTTTGGTCTTTATATCTAAGAAAGGATATTGGCTTATTGGAAAGGGCTAACAGGAGGGGAGGCTACTAAGATGATTCCAGGCTGGAAAGATTTATTTTGACGGGATAAGTTAAAATCTATTAACTTGTTTTCTCTAGAGAAAGTAAGGAAAAAATGAAGTTGTTACTGAATTTCACAAAATTATCGGGAATTTAGTAAGATAAAATCATCCAATTTCTTTGTGCTATATTCTGAAGGTATTATACCAGAATACAGAAGCCGACAGGCCACACAGTTGTTAGGATACTTTTCTTTTTCTAGCAGGATAATTGACTTATGGAATGAGATGCTGTGGTATAGATCGGCACACAACAGTTTAAAGGGAAATCAATAATTTTATGAAAAAGTGTAGATTTAAGTCTTTACTTTTCTCAATGGTGGGTGTGCAAGTACAGCCTCGAAGGACCAGTTTCTTGTTGTCTTTATGTTATGTTATCTAATATCCCTCAGCGAGAGATATCTTTCAGTCTCTAATACCTAATAACAAAGTAAAAAATCATAAGTTGAATAGCTATATGGATTTATAAATAAAATACAAACCATGATACCGTAAAAAAACACAAAGTAGTACTATTTGTATTTAATAATTTATTCAGAAAATAATCATTTTTCATCCCACTTACTTTTTTGTTACATAAAAGACTAACATTGGTTCAGTGCTAAGTCAGAAGGCTTATAAAACTAAAAATTAGGTTTCAATACCAGCAGTGGGAAGAGAACAGTTAGCCCATAGTTGTAAGTTTGTGCTTAATAATAACAAACACACAAACAAGCTGCATGACATATTTTATTTTTATTCATTGTATTTGCAGAGTAGCTCAGTGAAATTGCTAAGATATTCGTTCTTGGATATTAATATTTTCAGATCATGTATTACATTGTTTACTACATATCTTCCTCTATGTACGAGTTTTAATTAAAATCTACTGTATTACATTGTTTACTACATATCTTCCTATATACGAGTTTTAATTAAAATCTACTGTATTACATTGTTTACTACATATCTTCCTATATACGAGTTTTAATTAAAGTCTACTGTATTACATCGTTTCCTACATATCTTCCTGTATACGAGTTTTAATTAAAGTCTACTGTATTACATCGTTTCCTACATATCTTCCTGTATACGAGTTTGAATTAAAATCTACTGTATTACATCGTTTCCTACATATCTTCCTGTATACGAGTTTGAATTAAAATCTACTGTATTACATCGTTTCCTACATA
>NW_013677351.1:0-2917 GCF_000517525.1 Limulus polyphemus | reverse complement strand
GTGTGTGTGTGTGTGTGTGTGTGTGTGTGTGTGTGTGTGTGTGTGTGTGTGTGTGACTATGAAAGTTTTTTTTAAAGTCCAACGAACGAATTATCTAACATCATATTGTATTTAAATAAAATTTAAAGAAATATTGCATATAAACAACAAGAAAAACAAACAAACCCTAAAATTCAGTTAATACACTTTTGTGGTCAGTATAAAGCAATGGAAATCATTAACTCGACAATTAAATGTTCGAGATAAGTTTGAACTTGAGTTACTTCCAATAATAATGATAATTAAGATATTAAACTAACAATAAGTTCCTATAAGCAGATAAACATATAATAATCTATGTAACAGTTGTTTAAACAAAATAACAAAAACCGTTTATGTACATATTTAAATATTATTGTTTTGGCCTTACTCTGTTTATTTGTTGTTAAGCACAAAGCTACACACTGAACTATTTTTGACTTCTCCACCGATGTTATCAAAACCAGAGTTTTAGCGCTATAAGTCCTCAGACTTTCCGCTGAGTCACCGAGGGGGAAATTAGTTTTTGATATGATAAAGTTTCAGTAAGTTACTGGTGATCACACATTTCAAAAAAGAATTAAGATGTTTTATAATTGGTTATTTTTTGGGGGAAGACTTAAGCATTTCAATGCATTTCGTTTACATATTATATAAGTGACAATATTTTCAATAGCCTACTTTATATAGCTGTTCTTACTACCCAAGTATAAAATTAATTTGTTACTCTAAGTATTGGTTGGAACCCTAAATTCATATTATATGTAGAATAACTCTTAATGAAGGTTTATGGCCTTATACACATATAAGCTAATGACAGTTTTAATTAGTAACTTTCGCATGGTGAATATATATAGTTGAAAGTAAGCTAGGGATATTTTCGTACTAATTAATTAACCTCAATGAATTTGTCGTGTATCTATAAGGAAACACTATACAACGAGAGTATACAACTGATGACATACTTCAAGTGCCTGAAGAAAAGGTAGTATGAGATAGGTAACGGGCCAAAGTTTGGTTTAAATTTAGTGTACAAAATCATTTATCTTTTTTTTTCCTTCCACTCTTGATTTATATTATCTGGGTTTGTTTTATTTCTTTAAACCATAAAAACGTTGTCGATATGTTTAAACGGCTTCTTTGCTATATTAACCCTTAGGGTAAATATTACCACTGGCTTTGTAAACACGCTCTCATAAGATATTTATGTATCAAATTGTTTGTGGATCGAAGACTTTGTTGGTTATAGGGCATAGGTCTGAATACTTATAACGCTAAAATCCGGGTTTCGATACCCGTGGTGGGTACAGCACAGATAGTCCATTTTGTAGTTTTGTGTTCAACAACAAGAACAAAAAAAAAGAAACTTTGAGAAGCTCAATTTACATTTAATATTTTGTTGTTGTTTTAAATTTCTTGTCAGGTGACGTCAGCAGAGTATTGTTTCGTGTTTTTTTGTTATACATTTGTATATTATACAGAAGCCTAAGCACCTCAATGTCTCAATTACAGTGTACGTGCAAGGATTTCAAATCTTCTAGAGCAAGAGTAAGTATTTTCCGTCTATTGTCATTATTTTAAATTAAATTTGTTAAAGGGATATTTATGAACACTTCTTGTAAATAGCCTAACATGTTTACTGCAGCTCAAAAGTATCTAAAACCAGACTGCACACGTTTTCCAATTTCAGAACTTAAAGCACATTTCAAGTGTAATTTCACGGAAGTAAACCAATACACGTGGTACAATATTTCAAGCTACGTCCACAAAGTGGAATGTTTATGGTATCACGTTATTTGTAGAATCTCTGTTAAACGTCAAAATTCAGAATTTATACAATGTTGTTAACGAAGGAGAAGAAACATTAAGGGGTTATCAAAGGCGGACTGAATCGATCCAATAACATGAATACTTCAAAAAATACAGCAACCTCAGTAAATAAGGAGTTTAGACATTTCCCACAGACCTCAGGCGCAAATAATTTAAATGAAATATGCTGGCAGAAATGCTAACTATTCAACTTTGAATAAGAACATCAACATCTTCCTTTATATACTAAAGATGCCTACCTGACAAATGTTCTGTTTCTATATTGCGTGAATACTGATATGTAGGTTCCACAGTGTGATGTATAAATTTCGATGTCTTCAACTCAAAATTCGGTTCTTTTAAGTTCTTGTCATGTCATCTTCGAAACATGTCTCTAAATTATTAAACACATTTTTAACTGATTAAACACATCTCTAATATAATTGTGTTTTTAACATAAATTTCTTGTATTTGGGTTTTAATTTTTCACAAAAGAATTATATGAAAATCAGGATTTTCTTTCACGTAGATGAAAGAGACAGAAAAGTGTATCAAACTATAAAAACGAATTACTGTAAAAACGATCTGTTTCTTTCATACATTAATACTGTTTAGTTGGAAATTAATCATAACATCTGTAAATATAATACTCGTATTTGCTCAGGAGTAATATACTACATAACGGTATCCATAGCATCATTAAAATATGGTCAGCAGTAATCTACGGTATCCATAGTAACATTAAATCATGGTCAGCAGTAATCTACTATAATAACGGTATCCATTGCACCGCTGACCATGATTTAATGTATAGTAGATTACTATAACGGTATCCATAGCACCATTAAATCATGGTCAGCAGTATTCTACTATATATAACGGTATCCATAGCACCATTAAATCATGGTCAACAGTAATCTACTATACATAACGGTATCCATAGCACCATTACATCATGGCCAGCAGTAATCTACTATACATAACGGTATCCATAGCACCATTAAATCATGGTGAGCAGTAATCTACTATATATAACGGTATCCATAGCACCATTACATCATGGTCAACAGTAATCTACTATACATAACGG
>NW_013677350.1:12580-15114 GCF_000517525.1 Limulus polyphemus | reverse complement strand
TACTTTCCCTACTTCACATTACATTCATTATTTCAATTTACTTTCCCTACTTCACATTACATTCATTTCTCTACATTACGTTCATTTTTCTACATTACGTTTATTATTTTACATTACTTTCATTTCAATTGATTTCACTCCAATTACAGGGTAGGTCCGCTATCACGAGCAAGGTCGAGTCGAAGAGGAAATCTACCGAATTATTGAATCTGAAATCTTGGCTGAGTCTTTTAAATAAGCGAGAAAAACAGACTGGACACATTTTGAGGACAGGAGAAAACAATCTTTTTTAGTTATATAACACAACAAGTGTGTATACTAGCGTAGTTGGTCAATAACTCTGGCTATTAACTTCACTGGCGTGGAGATCTGTAGTCTTCCTTGTGTAGATCTGATACGTAACAAACCGAAAAGGAGTAGCCAGCCGTGATCGTAAGGAAACTCGGTTCTCTGTGTCTCTCTCTATGGCCGATCCATCTCTCTCAGAGATCGCCAATGGTATGACGTCACCACATTGTCGTAGGCAGAGGGGAGCAAGGGGGAAATTAGATCTCAAAAATGGAGAGAGAGAAACAAATTCACGCTTGAAGGAAGAATCTCCAACGGTTGTGGACCAAGTGTTCTTATGGCGAAACTTGTATATGAATGAGCTACATATATACAACATGCATGACATACTCGCATGTTACACATTGTTACACATTTCGTTCACTATTCCCCACTACGTTCATCTTCCACATTATTTTCATTATTCAACATTACATTCACTATTCAACATTCCTTTCACTATTCAACATTACTTTAATTATTCAACATTACATTCATTATTCAACATTACGTTCATTATTCAACATTACTTCCACTATTCAACATTACATTCATTATTCAACATTACTTCCACTATTCAACATTACATTCATTATTCAACATTACATTCATTATTCAACATTCCTTTCACTATTCAACATTACTTTAATTATTCAACATTACGTTCATTATTCAACATTACGTTCATTATTCAACATTCCTTTCACTATTCAACATTACGTTCATTATTCAACATTACATTCATTATTCAACACATTATTCAACATTACAGTAATGTTGAATAATGGAAGTAAGGTTGAATAATGAACGTAATGTTGAATAATGGAAGTAATGTTGAATAATGAATTACTTCCATTATTCAACATTACATTCATTATTCAACATTACTTTCGTTATTCAACATTACATTCATTATTCAACATTACGTTCATTATTCAACATTACAATTATTCAACCTTACTTCCATTATTCAACATTACGTTCATTATTCAACATTACTTCCATTATTCAACATTACATTCATTATTCAACATTACATTCATTATTCAACATTACTTTCATTATTCAACATTACTTCCATTATTCAACCTTACTTCCATTATTCAACCTTACTTCCATTATTCAACATTACTTCCATTATTCAACATTACTTTCGTTATTCAACCTTACTTCCATTATTCAACATTACGTTCATTGTTCAACCTTACTTTCATTATTCAACATTGCTTTCATTATTCAACATTACTTTCATTATTCAACATTACGTTCATTATTCAACATTACTTTCATTACTTAAAGCATATCGGGAAAAAATTGAAGGGGCATATCCTTCCCTCTCTCACCCCTTTTATTGCGTCAATGATGCCTCGCCCTTCGCCACACCTACCTACTGCCATAATTGACTTACACAAACTGACGGCCAGCAAACTACATGGCCTTGTATAGGCCATATAAATTATAGTATTTAATAACTCCAAAGTCACGACGAGACGGGTTTTTTCCCTCTCTCAATTTCTGAAACATAGGGAGGGGCAGAAGGTAACTCAATCCCACTAGTTGCTGCTGTAATTTCCTAGAGAATGGGCGATTTCATCCGGTTTTTTTTCGTCCAGTTTTGTACACTGAACGTTGTAATATTACTGAGTACGATGCAAATATGGACCCAGTCGGTGGTGAAAATTATAATTCATGTCGATAATATCTCTTATCATCTTACTTTCCACCTGTTCTACTAAATATTTTATGTCATCGTAAAACTAGAATAAACTGTTCTTTAATATATTTAGATTTTTCTAAACTGTTAATTCACACTAAAGGTGGCGTATTTATTGCATTACAAACTAATTCAAATCGTGGCCATTTCATTGAACTTATTTACGTTTAAAACGACGCGAGGATAAAAACTAGATTTTATCAAAAGTTTTCACAGTTATCATGAAACTAAGCCTCACGAAAAATGTCTTGAGAAAAACTTACAATGTTAGGCTAACAGTTGGTTTCAGCATTTAGCTAGTCGGAATAGTAAGATTAGGCTAAACGTTGTGTTGCGTCAGCGAGGTCACGTGACTAGGATCACGCCACTTCTTTTATATACTAAAAATACATTCAGGCTATGTTCAAAACCTTCATTGTGGTATCATTTTAATTTTTGTTACCAAATATCTGCTTGACTTTTGTGTATGTTCCAAGTTTCACGCTGTAAGAAC
>NW_013677350.1:8791-11888 GCF_000517525.1 Limulus polyphemus | reverse complement strand
TTTATTTAAGAAAGGACTTGTGTCACTAAAAGTTCCGTCGGAACGAATTTACGGAAAATTAACTAACGAACGTAGGCGTAACAGTTGGTTTCTGCATTTAGTTAGTCTAATTATCAAAGAATCCTACAAACTTAGGCTAAAAGTTAGTTTCAGCATTAAGCTAGTCTGATTAGCGAGAAAGGCTGTGAGATTAGACTACAAGGTTTAGATAAAAAGGTATTTCAGCATTGGGCGAATTTAAATTAGTAAAGTTTATCGTTTAATAACATAAAGCTATTTGACGCTAACACGATATATAACTGTTTTTATTTATTTCTAAGGGTTGAGAGATTCCAGCCTTTGACTCCCTGCTACCCTCCAAGTCTCCAACACATCACCAGAAAGGAGACACAAATTTCAAATGAAAAAAAATCAAATTATTCTACCTAACTAAAGAGAAAAATACACATTTTTAGAACAAATAATATTTTATGAAAATAGTTGTACAATAGTTGGCGGTGGGTGCTGATGGCAAGCTGCCTTCCCTCTAGTCTTTCACTGCTAAATTAGGGACGGTTAGCGAAGATAGCCCTCGTGTAGCTTTGCGCGAAATTCAAACCAAATCAAACTACAAAGGAAACAACGCTGCATAGTTGTTGTCCATTATTGGGAGGCTACATCCCCTTTCTGTTCCACTGCTTTATCTATAACCGTAGGATGACATATTCTGTAGAGTTTTAGGACATTTGAATCATAATAGACGTTTTCACAATTAGATGTTGACAAGAAAAACAAGCACAGTGTTGTTCATTTCTTGCAGAGAGAGAGAACAGGTCTTGTATCTGTTCTAGTTTTAAACACGCCCAAGAATGAGACTGGGTTGTTATTTTCCCATTAAACTTTAAAATTGGTAGTGTTGAGAATCTGGTTTACATTGTCGGAATGACTTCGGACTCATCTTTAGAAACCAAACAATAATGCACAGTAATGCAGGTCGTGTACAAGTATTAAGTAGTTCGTTTCAATAATTTAGCTGTTGTTGTTTTTCTTTCGATTGAACAATTGCATTTTCTTTTCAATTGAAATCTGTTTTCCTTTCTTGCAATGTGGCGAAAGACACAAATCAAACAAAAACGGGTTTCGAGAGGTGCGGAGACCCAAATGCCTCAATCCCCATCTCCACAATCGAATAGAAACTGTTACATTTATGTTATTAAATGATATTTTAGTCTAAGATTGTAACTTTTTGTATTAAGTAATTTATTTGGACTATCACCACGTTTTTGTTGTTGTTTTTTTAGTTTTTTTAATGCACAAGTTTTCGGCTCAGTTACTTAAGCCTTCCAGGTGCGAGACGTTTAGTAAACAACGGGATTTAATGGAACAATTTGAATCATAAGTCACCTAGCAACAACGAAAAACAAGAACGTGCCCTAAGTTTTCTTTACAACAATAAGCCTAATAAGCTAAAATAAAATAAATGTTACAAGGTCAAGAAACATAGCAAGCCATATTATTATTGTGGTTTGTTAACATAATGCTAGAAAAATATAATCATCAGTAAAAAATAAATAAATTAAGTAAGATTAAAAATGAAAAAACAAAGAAAAATATTAAGTTACTTTTATAACAGCATTATAGTCAATGCGTGGTTTGATTTTTTTAATGAAAGGTAACCAGCAAGTATAAAGGGGGAATACATTATTTTGTTTAACGCCTGTAGGAGGACCACAATCATGGGCTACTATTGCAATGGCGTCTTTAATTTTTCACTTTTTAGTATCACAGTCCTTGGCAATTATTTTTATATTCTTGAGGTCAACATTATGTTTTTTCTCTCTAGCGTGTAATACAACGGCTACAGAAGAATGTTTGATGTTTCTTTGACGTTCTTTAATCCTAATGTTAACAGAATGTTTCGTCTCTCCGATGTATTATTTTTTATATTCACGTGATACATTGTAGACAACGTTTTACACATTCACATAATACATTGTAGACAACGTTTTTACATTCACATGATACATTGTAGACAACGTTTTTACATTCACGTGATACATTGTAGACAACGTTTTTACATTCACGTGATACATTGTAGACAACGTTTTATACATTCACATGATACATTGTAGACAACGTTTTTACATTCACATGATACATTGTAGACAACGTTTTTGCATTCACGTGATACAATGTAGACAACGTTTTTTTTGCGTGGAAGTCGAATGTTGTGACTTAACTTTAGTTAAGATATTACGAAGGTTATTCGGGCTCTTGAACACAGTTTGAATGTTAAAGATATCCATTATTCTTGATATTTTTTTCTACGAGTCCTGTGTTTATTTTCCTGATTAATGAGGTTTTCCTCATTAAAGAGTTTTTTGTTGAAGCCGTAGAAGTTCGATTATGTTGCTACATATTCTACACACACTTCATGCTAAGGTTTTATTGTTTTGAACAGACACGGGGTTACAGGATTTGAAGTTAAGATGTTTGTTACTTTTCGATAAAGAGAAGTAGTTTTCTCTCACTAATTTAATTCGTTCAATGCTGAAACGAACTTTTAGCATAAGGTTGTAATTTTTTTTCGCACCAATCCGACATATTTTTTTTTGTGCTAAGTTTTACTATAACTGTGAAAACTTTTGTTAAAATCACATTGTTTTAAACTTAAAGAGGTTACGTGATTTGAATTCTTTTGTAATGCAAGAAATATTCCACCTTTATCGTGAATTAACAGTTTAGAAAAATCTAAATATGTTAAAAGTAGATTCCACAAATTATAGTGTGGAAATAAATTTTTAGTTAAAACAGGTAGAACACAGGTGATCAAAGAATGTCCACATTTTGACTTATTAATTACGATTTTTATTATTGTTGTTCCCCTGGTGGACAGATAGACCCTTCGTATCCTGCGCTGAAAACCAACTATCGACTGGGTTCATATTTGCATCATATTGAGTAATGTCTGCCTGTTAAAACAGTCAGCATAAAAAGATGAACAAAAAAAAACAATTACTTAACTACGTTTTAATGTAAAAATCATTAGTGGGATTAATTGTACGTTTTTTTGGTCGACAAAGAAAGGTAAAAATTTTAATTTCTTAGTTACTAGCCA
>NW_013677350.1:6737-7860 GCF_000517525.1 Limulus polyphemus | reverse complement strand
ACTATTCTCTGACCCCCCTCCCCCACAAGAAGTGGCCTACATGTATAACCTTGCATGCCACAGCCTTTAGCTACGGGCAAGCGTTAGCAGTTTTTTTTTTTTTGTAAGTAGCTGTACAGTTACTAAAGGTTTATTTTTTTCTATCTACGCTTTTCTTTGTAGTTCCATCTGTCTCTCTTCGTCAGTATTTTGATCTAACAATATGTATCTGTGTGTATTTATCTAAGTAGCTATCAAGGTATGTGTTGCTATTCTTTGTTTTTCTCTCAATCAGTATGAATGTATTTTGTATGTGTTAATTAAGCTTTATTTCTATCTATCTCTGTATCAGTATGAGTATATTTAGATAAAGTGTACAAAGTATACAGTTCAACATTGACACGCCACAGAAAACAAAGCGGAATTGAAAGAAAGAAGCTGAGATAAAGAGCGAGTGTCAAATACTAACAGATTGTACGAACTTTTTTTGTATATTTCTCTTTTTCTAGAAGGACTGGTTTTGTTGAACTTTACTTCTCATAGAGGTCGTTATAGGCAACTTGCAAGATTAATTTGTGGGAGCCATAGGTACGAAGGGAGGCGCCATATGCAACGTGTTTAGCACTTATATTTGGCTCGTGGAGAATTTCCAATCAGCTGACAGTGCGATACCGCCACGAGTAGACTTACGACTGAAGGTATACGTCAGAACCATTTCCAACTACGGATAGTTGTATATTGAGATAGACAAGAGATACAACACCCGAGAAACCACTGTTTCGAAGACGACTGTCTGTGAGACGAGGATGTAACACAAAGCTGAAATATCTCTTTCTATACCATTGCCAAAGTTTACAAAGTGGTCAGTAAAGTCTTTCCGTCCAGAAAGTAATTGCTAACAAGTTGCAGATGTGACAAACAACTGTGCACAATATAATTCACAACTTGGTCTTCTAAAGAGGCATAAACGAAATGTACAAGCTACTCTATATACATATTGGTGAGAGAAAGAGAGATTGCAGAAATATTTATGAGAAATACCTTACAAGTGAGAACTAAAAGTTTACTGCAACTCTGCACGAGATTGACAGGTGAGAACTGAAAGTCTGGTGGAACTCTGCACGAGATTGACAGGTGAGAACTA
>NW_013677350.1:4475-6142 GCF_000517525.1 Limulus polyphemus | reverse complement strand
CTCTGCACGAGATTGACAGTTGAGAACTGAAAGTTTACTGCAACTCTTCACAAGATTGACAGTTGAGAACTGAAAGTTTGATGCAACTCTGCACGAGATTGACAGGTGAGAACTGAAAGTTTGCTGCAATGAAACCAACAAGTGTGAACTGAAAGCTTACTGCAACAAGACCAAGGTTTACTTGAGAGAGTGGTGCAATACATGGGCAATTTATGTTAAAAAATTGTAGCCCATAAACGTAGTACACCTTGTTAGAACTGATGTTAGGATTGTATATAATTAATTACATATATAAGACTGAATAAGCTATTAAAACTTTATCAGGTTAATTACTCATTCACTATATAGCTATTTGACACGATATTTAATTAATATATTACACGATTGCTTATTATATGTGTTGTATTTTTGCAATAATTATTTTCCAACTTTGAATATAGATGTCACTCTTACTACTCATTCCTATCAATGTTTGTAAACGGTATAAATTCATGTAACACTAACGTACAGCCATTAGCCACGACCCGCAAAACATTTTTGGTAGTTTTCTTGACCTTCACTTGGATTCTCCTTGTTCTATTATTTTCACGCATACCATTTAAGCTAAGCTTTCTTGCAGGCATTAAATGTTAGGACGATAAATCCTGGTCTGTTTTACAAAAAAAATTTACGCTGTCAGAACAAACAAAGTCACGTAGACGTAACTTTATTTAATAAAACTACACGGAAGTAAACAATAAAACAAAGTCATAATATTTATAATAGTGTACAGAGTATGAAACAATTATGAGCGTTTAGTGTATGACATGTGTTTACGAGGTGAAATAAAGAAACTCACAAAAACGAAGAATAAAACCCGTACTAAAGAAAGAAGTAGCTAAAATGTGTTTATAGCATTCTATGATACGAATCAAAGGTAAATTATTGAAAAGTAAAGTAAATGTAAAGTTGTGATGATGGCAAACTTAGCTGAATATACAGAAACGTCTGAATGCGTGTGTTTACAAAGTGATAAGCAAATGGTTTTGAACAAACTGCTCATGCGTATTTTAGACCTAAATGAGTCAGGAAAGTCCATAGGAATTGTATTTAGTGGAATTTTAATATTTTTAGGAAATTACACGTGGGTTAAGTGTTATTTGTGTGAAATATTTTGCAAATATAAAACTAAAGTTGAGATCGAAGCAAGTCATCACGTGATGACTATGACATTATGTACCATATTCGTTGCATTGAAAAGTTTGACTAAGCCAAAATAAAAAATGTAAAGTGATTCTGAATTGAAAAGTCAATATGCAATCTTGAGTCCTTTCCAACAATATGAGATTTGTAGCATTGGATCAAGAAATTTGTAAGAAAAGTTCTGGACAAACTAATGCAAGCGTAATATTTATATAGACTGAAGCTTCCAGCTTTCAGAATTAACAGAAATTATGTCTCTGGAAAAATGTCTTAGAGTTTCTTAACATAGAATTAATCACATAAAACTGGCCATTTGTTTCAGGCCACCAGGTGATAAGAACTTCTATATATATTTTTCAAGCAAAGGGCTCCCTCTGCATAGCCACACTTAATTTTAAGGTGATAGAGAAAAACAAGGCAGCTGGTCAACAGCACCCACCACCAACAACTGGATACTCTTATCTACTCTAATAGTGGAATTGTTA
>NW_013677350.1:1963-3894 GCF_000517525.1 Limulus polyphemus | reverse complement strand
AATGCAGTTGTAGGATGTTTCCATCCATTGTCATGAAAGACAATCTTGGTGAATGGCACTTTGTTCATCAAGTTCTCATTTGTATTCTGACCATCTGTCTGAAGTCTTTCAGCCTACTCTTTCCATTTGGTAATCTTCACATGAATTTTTTGTTATTAATTGAATATTTATTCTTCATTGCTTAGGTATATACATCACATGATAGAGTAAAGTTCCATTTGATAGGGTGACATGGAATATTATTATAAACACTATTAATATCGAGTGACAAAAAGCAATAACTATCTCATGAATCTTTCTTTCCCTTAGCGAAGCTTCTGCAGGGTGTTTATTCATAGAGTAGATCACGAGAGTACATCCTCATGGGATCATAAATTTACATACTGTCCTGCTACGTTAGTAGTATCTGGTGTCAGTTTCGTCATACACATACGTATATTTACTCAAGATACAAATGATTAACTTTTAACGTTTTAATGCAACTAAAAATTCACAGATAAACTAAACGATAGAAGGAAATAATAAATGTACGATAAACACAAACATAAAAAATAGAATTTGCTATTTCACAACTTCTTTCCCCTCGAAAAACTAAGTGATGACGTTAATCACTTTACATAAAATGTTCCTTACTTCTAACTCCCTCTTTACACTGACATCACGAATCCTTTACAATTTAAGTACAGATTCCTTACAAGAAATATTCAATTCACGTTTTTGAATATTCAGCTAGGTCTTCTATTGCTTCCGGCAGTATGAAGGCCATCATTAGAACCAGTAACATTACCTGAGTTATCGTCATTAATATGAGAAGTAGAGCCCGCTAACTCACGATTCTATAGTCATGAAAAATACCTGGGTGAATTGGGCGGGCCTTGCTGAACCACGTGCTAATTATGCTCTGTGTTATAACAAGGTAATATTCTTGATACATGAGCGTCAATTAGGAGGTTAGGTTAGTCCTAAATACATATTTTAAGCTAGCAATGCAAAATAATATTTCTAATAAAAGTATAGCAGTAAGCAATAACTCAGAATACAAAGTAATGATATTCTATATAATAAATAGTACACCCAACATTGTTAACGAAAGTAACAATAAGTATATAGTACCCTAGTTGTCCGAATATAACGCACCCTTTTTTATCCTCAAAATACTATCATTAAAGGGTTCAAAAATGTTGCATATCCAGTGCAATAGATGGGACGGATAATGACATGTTGTGGGAATCATGAATAGTGGGATTGACCGTCACATTATAATGCCCCCACGGCTGAAAGGGCGAGCATGTTTGGTGGGACGGGGATTTACGTGAAGATGAATGATTAGTTTAGTATATTAAACTTCTCAATATATTTCATAAAATGAACACGTAGTATAAAAAATCAATGAAATATTTCCAAAAAATGTTCAATACTCGAGAGTTGTTTACTGTATTCAGTACATTTTGTGCAACTGACGTGTAAAAAAAAAACATATTTTCTTCAAAACTGGGTGCTTATTATAAATCGTCTTGAATTAGTAGCGGTAAATAAATGGTATTAAGGTTTTCATTCTGTTGCGTCAGCGAGGTCACGTGACAAGTATCACGCCACCTCCTTCTAGAAGTATCCTGTTCCTTCGTGAATTGTCGGGAGACTACTAGATTGGGAAAGACTGGTATATATAAGACGGTCACAACGTGACGGAATAAGGAGTAATTGAACTGCAGTCGGAGAATGTGTGAGGTAATGAGTAATTGAATGTATGCGGACAGAATATTGTTGGCCACGTGATACGTGAGTCATAGCGTTTGTTATAGAGAGACTGTTGAAATTCAGTGCATCGTAAAGTTGTATTCGGAAAGAATAAACCAGTTTTACCCAGAAAGGACTTGTGTCGCTAAAGTTTAGTCGGAAATAATTTACGGAAAATTAATTAACGAACGGAG
>NW_013677350.1:0-1942 GCF_000517525.1 Limulus polyphemus | reverse complement strand
TATATTAAACTTTCAATATATTTATAAAATAGAACACGTAGTAGTAAAAAATACAATAGTAAATATTTACCAAAATGTTCAATACTCGAGAGTTGTTTACTGTATTCAGTACATTTTGTGCAACCGACGTGTAAAAAAAAACAACATATTTTATTCAAAACTTGGTGCTTATTATAAACCGTCTTGAATTAGTAGCGGTAAATAAATGGTATTAAGGTTTTCATTCTGTTGCGTCAGCGAGGTCACGTGACTAGTATCACGCCACCTCCTTCTAAAAATATCCTGTTCCTTCGTGAATTGTCGGGAGACTACTAGATTGGGGGTAGTCTGGTATATATAAGACGGTCACAACGTGACGGAATAAGGAGTAATTGAACTGCAGTCGGAGAATGTGTGAGGTAATGAGTAATTGAATGTATGCGGACAGAATATTGTTGGCCACGTGAGACGTGAGTTATAGCGTTTGTTATAGAGCGACTGTTGAAATTAAGTGTATCGTAAAGTTGTATTCGGAAAGAATAAACCAGTTTTACCCAGAAAGGACTTGTGTCGCTAAAGTTTAGTTGGAAAGAATTTACGGAAAATTAATAACGAACGGAGACGTAACAATTCTTTAAATAGGTGACAGTGCTGAGTTGCGCGAGTTATGCTTAGTGAGAAAACTTCAGATATTTCGTGTGTGTAGACAGACACACGTCAAGAAAACTTAAAGAAACCAGTGATTCTTGTCTAACGTTTGTATATCATGCAAAGAAACTTGTTTCTCTTCTAGGTTTCTTTCAAACTCCATCTTGTGAGCTTGTTTGTCTAAGCATTATGTAACACATTTTTCCTTTAAAGTGAAAATGGTAACGTTACAGAGTTATTTTTGTTATTCCTCAAACGTGCTTGTTATGATAAAAATTCCACAGAAAGATGTAAATACCTGAAATTTTAACACTTTTCCAACAACTCGTAAAAATAAAATGTGTTAATTGTACACGTCATTTTCTTGAAGACGAGTTTAATTAACATTTTTACGGCTTCTTGCAAAAAAATGAATGTATTTCTAAAGTAACCAAACGCTGGATATTTGTTGACTTGTGCTTTCTGTACTGAAAAAATAGAACAGCGTTTTTACATTATATCCTATAGTTATGTAGAGAAAATGTGTTCATTTCTTGCCTTATACCTGTTGTCAAGTTGCAAGGTTTTCTTTAACGTATTCTCCGTTTCCTGGAATTCTGATGGACGTTTGTTCTTTTGGAAAATCTATAAAACTTCACTTTCTCTGTTTATCACCAAGAGAAATACATGACTAGAGGCCCCAGGGTGAACGTTTCACGAGTCTCCTTTCTCTCACCCCACTGTAGAAAAGGAAATTTTGAATATTATCTATCCGACAGAAATGTTTATAAGCTACAAAGCATTATGCGAATAAGCCTCTCGAATATATTGGCTTACCCACATAGTACACTTGACACCGAGAATACGAAACTAAAGTCCTTAAGTCGGTGTACAGCAACGTCATCGCTATATTAAAGTAACAACAGTCCTTAAGTCGGTAGTACAGCGATGTTGTTGCTGTATTAAAGTAACAACAGTCCTTAAGTTGGTAGTACAGCAACAACATCGCTATATTAAAGTAACAACAGTCCTTAAGTCGGTAGTACAGCAACGTCATCGCTATATTAAAGTAACAACAGTCCTTAAGTTGGTAGTACAGCAACAACATCGCTATATTAAAGTAACAACAGTCCTAAGTTGGTAGTACAGCAACGTCATCGCTATATTAAAGTAACAACAGTCCTTAAGTCGGTAGTACAGCAACAACATCGCTATATTAAAGTAACAACAGTCCTAAGTTGGTAGTACAGCAACGTCATCGCTATATTAAAGTAACAACAGTCCTTAAGTCGGTAGTACTGCAACGTCATCGCTATATTAAAGTAACAACAGTCCT
>NW_013677349.1:7571-13222 GCF_000517525.1 Limulus polyphemus | reverse complement strand
CCATATACTGATGTATATAGTTCCAGATAATACATCTTACCATATACTGATGTAAAAAACAGTGATACTGCTATACAACCTTTCATAAGGGAGAACTTCACTAATAATGATAATTAAAAATAATTATACTGCTATACAACCTTCCATCAGAGAACTTCACTAATAATGATAACAATTAAAAACAGTGATACTGCTATACAACCTTCCATCAGGGAGAACTTCACTAATAATGATAACAATTAAAAACAGTAATACTGCTATACAACCTTCCATCAGAGAGAACTTCACTAATAATGATAACAATTAAAAACAGTAATACTGCTATACAACCATCTATCAGGGAGAACTTCACTAATAATGATGATAATTAAAAACCGTAATACTGCTATACAACCATCCATCACTTATCTACAGTAGTTTTGTCACTATTTGCTCCCTTTTATAGGTTCAACTAAACAATATGCAATGCCTTGTGTTAAGTGTTATGTACACGTGTGTGTGTAATAATTCTAATTATACATTGACGTCACGAGCAAAGATGTACACGTACTTCATGATTTACAATTTTCAGAAAGAAACCTTTATCAATGTGCACCAAGGGTAGATTAATCACCCGGAATAACCAGTAGGATGCAAATGTTATACTGCCCCCTGATCCGGTTATTATTAAAATCATGTAGTGAATAATATGAATTTCACTAAAACTTTTCTGAAAATGCTTGTTTATAGGCTATTTTTTAGTCGAACATATAAATACGAGACATTTTCTGACATCAAATCAAAACCTCTGTACTGTATTTTGTATATATGGAAATGCAACTAAGGCTATATGCTTGCCGCCACTAATTTCGAGGAACTGACAAAAGAGAAGGCACCCATTCAGCAGCATCCTACAAACTACCAACCCACACTAAGGATTAATTATCACTGCTTTTACTCATTCTAAGCTAAAAGTGCAAGAAATATTTTGTGGTATTGCGTGCATTGATTGGAAGCTGACTGTACAGTATGACCTACCGAAGTCCATCGAATAAAGATCCCATCCTCGCATTCACGATGAAATACTGAAATATATTTTGTGATAAAAAATTTACAGTACCAGAAAATACACTATCAGCATATTCCAAAACAGAATTATGATTCTCTGATACAGAGTATTATATTATTTAGAAATGGAAAGAACAAACAATTTGAATATGTTGAACTGGGAACTATAAATATCAGTATATGGTAAGATGTTGAATTATCTGGAAGTATATACATCAGTATCTGGTAAGATGGTGTATTATCTGGAACTTTAAACATCAGTATATGGTAAGATGTATTATCTGGAACTATAAACATCAGTATATGTTAAGATGTATTATCTGGAACTATAAACATCAGTATATGGTAAGATGGTGTATTATCTGGAACTTTAAACATCAGTATATGTTAAGATGTATTATCTGGAACTATAAACATCAGTATATGTTAAGATGTATTATCTGGAACTACAAACATCAGTATACGGGTAAGATGTATTATCTGGAACTATAAAAATCAGTATATAGTAAGATGTATTATCTGGAACTATAAACATCAGTATATGGTAAGATGCTGTATTATCTGGAACTATAAACATCAGTATATGACAAGATGTAGTATCTGGATCTATAAACATCAGTATATGGTAAGATCATGTATTATCTGGATCTATAAACATCAGTATATGGTAAGATTGTATTATCTAGAACTATAAACATCAGTATATGGTAATATGTATTATCTAGAACTATAAACATCAGTATATGGTAATATGTATTATCTAGAACTATAAACATCAGTATATGATAAGATGGTGTATTATCTGGAACTATAGACATCAGTATATGGTAAGATGTATTATCTAGAACTATAAACATCAGTATATGATAAGATGTATTATCTGGAACTATAAACATCAGTATATGGTAAGATGTATTATCTAGAACTATAAACATCAGTAATATGGTAAGATGTATTATCTGGAACTATAAACATCAGTATATGGTAAGATGTATTATCTGGAACTATAAACATCAGTATATGGTAAGATGTATTATCTGGAACTATAGACATCAGTATATGGTAAGATGTATTATATGGAACTATAAATATCAGTAATATGGTAAGATGTATTATCTGGAACTATAAATATCAGTAATATGGTAATGATAACAATTTTAGTGAAGTTCTCCCTGATGGAAGGTTGTATAGCAGTATGACTGTTTTTAATTGTTATCATTATTAGTGAAGTTCTGTCTGATGGAAGGTTGTCTAGCAGTATTACTGTTTTTAATTGTTATCATTATTAGTGAAGTTCTGTCTGATGGAAGGTTGTCTAGCAGTATAATTGTTTTTAATTGTTATCGTTATTAGTGAAGTTCTCTCTGATGGATCGTTGTATAGCAGTATTACTGTTTTTAATTGTTATCGTTATTAGTGAAGTTCTGTCTGATGGAAGGTTGTCTAGCAGTATTACTGTTTTTAATTGTTATCATTATTAGTGAAGTTCTCTCTGATGGAAGATTGTATAGCAGTATTACTGTTTTTAATTGTTATCGGTATTAGTGAAGTTCTGTCTGATGGAAGGTTGTCTAGTAGTATAATTGTTATCATTATTAGTGAAGTTCTGTCTGAAGGAAGGTTGTATAGCAGTATTACTGTTTTTAATTGTTATCATTGTTAGTGATGCTCTCCCTGATGGATTGTTATATAGCAGTATTAATGTTTTACTTGATATTATTTTCCACATAACTAAATCTCAGATCAAGCACTGGAGAGATTTGAACTGTTGAATCTCTATTATTATGTATTTATGAAGTAGTCCTCACTTGATTATGTTATTATGTACATGGACATTGTAGATGAAACAAGATTGTTTGTTGCTGCTATTCTCTAAGTTTGTGTTGATTTTGTATTTCCAAGTAATGGGGCCTTTTCTATACTTACATGTAATTTATTTTCTATCAAATTCCAATCCATATATGAGAAATTTAAAATGACTTGTAACATACCCAGAAGTCAACCCTTACTCTGAGCTGTGCTGTATCATATAATGTGTTTGATCCAGTTAATAATGAAAAATCTACTAGAAATGAAAATGTTTAATAATACCTTTAATAAACCTGACTTAATACAGTGCATTGTATAAGTGGTGTCCTCTGGTGGGCAACATGAACATGAGTGAAGAGGTGCCTTTAATAATAAACTGAATCTCCACATCAGATTTGAAGACTCTCTCTATTGTAGTTTGCTGCCTTCACGACACAACTTACCAAGTGTTGGTAATTCATACAATATTGCCTACAAATATGGAGGATTGACGATATTCTCTGTGACTAAGTGTAATAGCACCCTAAGCTCGCTCGTCAGCTAAACCTACATCTAATTTTTGTATCTTTCTGCCTTAAATATGAATTAGAACTGGAAGTGCACTTTACAATCACAATATTTTTACTTGTGTCTTAATGCCAAGGGTAATTGAGTGATTGGCTTATAGTTTGAATCAAAATGTCGTCCATCCGATAGATAGATAGAAAATGTAAGAATTATGTGTTTGATAAGGAAAGGTTTTTCCCCATGTGAAGATATCGAAGAACAGGTTCTGACCTGAGTTTTGTTTGGATGTTGGCCATTTATTAGAAGATACCAGACACTAGGTGTTTATTTGTTAATAAGGTGTTCCCTTTGTTTCAAAGTGAAACATCTGTATGTCTTTTATTATCATGGTTTTAATTTTCTTACCTGTTGACTAAGTTTGTCTTACAATACTAAAAAGGCTATAAGTCTACTTTTAATATACGTACAAAGAGAATATAAAGGAACTGAAGGGGTATGAAGCCTACTTTTAATCTATTATAATAGTACTCAGTAATCGTCTGTCCAGAAATTGTGTGTGTGTGCACTTCTAAATGTGTAGACATTTTGTATAATATATTAAAAGTTTATCAGACTTTTTAAGAAAAAAAGTCTAACATTAAGTCGTAGAATAGCATTAGATTAACTTACTAAACTAAAGCAAAAAATAGACCCAAGTTAGTGTTAATTTATATCTATCGAATATAGGCCGAACTTAATTAAGGCTTAACTAATGTTAGACCTAAGACAAGTGGACTTATAGATTTCGGTGTCTGTGATTAGAATTCTTTTGTATTATTCTATAAATTCTGTATTTAAAGAACTAATTTTGTAATAAAGATACTAATTTGACCACAAATGTTTTGAAGGTCTCTTCTAGTATAGGTGTAAAGAGATAGAAATCCTACTCGTAATATAGGTATAAAGACATTGAATAGGAATTGTTACTTTGCCTGAGTGGCACCGTATGCGACACTTGGGCTAAATGCCAGTTTACTACCCCCCCCCCCCCACAAATCATACATAACTATTTCCAACTTAGACTTTCTGCCCAGAAAGATGGTAAACCATTTGCCTAGTAACCAGTCTGTAACACCCTTCACCTACATGACTACTCTTATTAGAATAGTTGCTTTGCCCACCAAAAAATTAAGGTTCTTAGTATAATCAGCAGCATATGTGGCTTGAACCTTGTCGACTTTGGTATTACAGTGACATAATAACTTTGGTGGAGACCTCAGTATTACAGTAACATTGTCGACTTTGGTAGATACCTCAGTATTACAGTAACATTGTCGACTTTGGTAGATACCTCAGTATTACAGTAACATTGTCGACTTTGGTAGATACCTCAGTATTACAGTGACATGATAACTTTGGTGGATACCTCAGTATTACAGTGACATGATAACTTTGGTAGATTCCTCAGTATTACAGTGACATGGTAACTTTGGTAGATACCTCTGTATTACAGTGACATGATAACTTTGGTAGATACCTCAGTATTACAGTGACATGATAAATTTGGTAGATACTTCAGTATTACAGTGACATAATAACTTTGGTAGGTACCTCAGTATTACAGTGACATAATAACTGGTGGATACCTCAGTATTACAGTAATGAATATTTTGATATTTTTTGGTCAACTAGTTTCTCCTGATTCAGAAGAACCAACTGTTACATCCAGTAAATAAGAATGTATCAAAATATGTTGAATACACCATATCTGCTACATCCAGTAAATGAGAATGTATAAAAATATGTTGAATACACCATATCTGCTACATCCAGTAAATGAGAATGTATAATAATATCTCGAATACACCATATCTGCTACATCCAGTAAATGAGAATGTATAAAAATATGTTGAATACACCATATCTGCTACATCCAGTAAATGAGAATGTATAAAAATATGTTGAATACACCATATCTGCTACATCCAGTAAATGAGAATGTATAATAATATCTCGAATACACCATATCTGCTACATCCAGTAAATGAGAATGTATAAAAATATGTTGAATACACCATATCTGCTACATCCAATAAATAAGAATGTATAATAATGTGTCGAATATACCATATTTGCTACATCCAGTAAAGAAGAATGTATAATAATATCTCGAATACACCATATCTGCTACATCCAATAAATAAGAATGTATAATAATGTGTCGAATATACCATATTTGCTACATCCAGTAAAGAAGAATGTATAATAATATCTCGAATACACCATATCTGCTACATCCAATAAATAAG
>NW_013677349.1:3464-6795 GCF_000517525.1 Limulus polyphemus | reverse complement strand
AAGAATGTATAATAATATCTACGAATACACCATATCTGCTACATCCAATAAATAAGAATGTATAATAATGTGTCGAATATACCATATTTGCTACATCCAGTAAAGAAGAATGTATAATAATATCTCGAATACACCATATCTGCTACATCCAGTAAAGAAGAATGTATCCAAATATGTTGAATACACCATATCTGCTACATCCAGTAAAGAAGAATGTATCAAAATATGTTGAATACACCATATCTGCTACATCCAGTAAATAAGAATGTATCAAAATATGTTGAAACAGATAAGGTGGTTCTGAATTGAAAAGCCAATATGCAATCCCAACTGTTTGGATAATGACCTTTCTAATGATATGAAGTTTGTAGCTTTTGATCAAGAAATTTGCAAGAAAAGTTCCGGACAGACAAACACGAGAGTATTATTTATATAGATTCTTCAAGTATAGTCGAGATGTAGAGTAACATTTATTGAAATCTTTTAGCCCTCTTCTCTTTTGAATTTTTTTAAACATCCCAAAATGCAGGTAGTCTCCAGACCACCTAGAAGATGTAAATAAGCATTATTATTATTGTTGTTAGTAGTTGTAGTATGATGAATATTTAACTCATGTTAATTAATGTAATTAATATATACTGGAAGATGTAAATAAGCATTATTATTATTGTTGTTAGTAGTTGTAGTATGATGAATATTTTACTCATGTTAATTAATGTAATTAATATATATATACTGGAAGATGTAAATAAGCATTATTATTATTGTTGTTAGTATTTGTAGTATGATGAATATTTAACTTGTGTTAATTAATGTAATTAATATATACTGGAAGATGTAAATAAGCATTATTATTATTGTTGTTAGTAGTTGTAGTATGATGAATATTTAACTTGTGTTAATTAATGTAATTAATATATATATACTGGAAGATGTAAATAAGCATTATTATTATTGTTGTTAGTATTTGTAGTATGATGAATATTTAACTCATGTTAATTAATGTAATTAATATATACTGGAAGATGTAAATAAGCATTATGATTATTGTTGTTGTTAGTAGTTGTAGTATGATAAATATTTAACTCGTGTTAATTAATGTAATTACCTATATTATACTGACTGAGGAAGATTTTTATAACATACAGATTTATAATCAAACTGTTACTTGACTCGGACTTGAAGTTTGAAGACTCGATTGCAAATCTGGTATTAAGCATGAGTTTGGATGTGTATCTTACAAAAATACAATGCTAATCATGGGTTTGGATGTATATCTAACAGTGATACAATGCTAAGCATGAGTTTGGATGTATATCTAACAGAAATACAGTGTTAAGTAAGAGTTTGTGTGTGTATTTAATTGAAATACAGTGTTAAACATGGGTGTGGATGGATGTGTCCTTTAGAGAAGCTATAAAAACAGTAGACAAGGTATATATATTAATCCTGGTCGTGGTTCCTGTTGGTTTAATGATGATAGTTCAATGGAATTAAGACGGTATTTTTACTACTTGCTAATAGTCTTCCGTCATAGACAAGGCACAATGAAACTTTGTGTGTAAGGACAAATAGTCGTCCCTGCTGCTTTCAAAAAATCATCATTAAGGTATATATACATATATTTATTTTTTTTTTGCCGACAAATCTTAGATTGGGCTGTGTCCTTTCACCAGCAAGTCTGTAACATTTCTTCCTCTTGAGATCATTTATTACTTTTGGCTCTCGTTAGTTTAAACATGAAACAAACCTGTTCTGAACCGTACAATAAACATTTGCATGCTACCCGTGAAAGCCACGTGCTGTTTGTAATACAGCCCCAAGTGACTCATCGTGCTGTTTTTTTTATTAGCTATTTTTTCTCCACGATTTTAATTATTACTCTTCACTGGGTATGTGTATATAAACACTCGGTCCGTGGTTTATCAGGTTAGATGGTCTACCTTGTGTAATATTAATTATAACCTTATGTTTCTCGATAGTTATATTGTTGTTTAACTGGGTGGAAGTTTAACATGGTGTGGTGAACGTGGCTTTAATGTCTACAGTTTCATTCAAATTCGGGAAACAATTTGAGCCACATATAAAAACGAATTAGGTTAGAATGTGTGCGTTTCTCAGTATGAGTTTGTGTTTCGACAAAAAACAAGTAGGTAGGATTTCTGATGAAGACGTAGTTTATTTGTGAACGTTGGTTACGCAAACTGAGGAATATGAAGAACTAAAACATTAAAAATGAACTGGATAAAAATGACCTGACAAACAATAAAAAAACCAACACAATACAGAAATGTTAGCCGTGGTTATGATCTTGATAAAGGTGTTTTAATTCAAGCAATCCGTCCTTAACTAGACAGTATTTTATAATTCTAAGAACTTACGAGTGTTCCGAACACAGTTACCCGTCCTTAACTAGACAGTATTTTACAATTCTAAGAACTTACGAGTGTTCCGAACACAGTTACCCGTTCTTAACTAGACAGTATTTTACAATTCCAAGAACTTAACGAGTGTTCCGAACACAGTTACCCGTTCTTAACTAGACAGTATTTTACAATTCTAAGAACTTACGAGTGTTCCGAACACAGTTACCCGTCCTTAACTAGACAGTATTTTATAATTCCAAGAACTTAACGAGTGTTCCGAACACAGTTACCCGTCCTTAACTAGACAGTATTTTACAATTCTAAGAACTTACGAGTGTTTAGAACACAGTTACCAGTCCTTAACTAGACAGTATTTTATAATTCTAAGAACTTACGAGTGTTTAGAACACAGTTACCAGTCCTTAACTAGACAGTATTTTACAATTCCAAGAACTTAACGAGTGTTTAGAACAGTTATTCGTCCTTAACTAGACAGTATTTTACAATTCCAAGAACTTAACGAGTGTTTAGAACAGTTATTCGTCCTTAACTAGACAGTATTTTATAATTCTAAGAACTTACTAGTGTCACAGAACACAGTTACCTGTTGTTAACTAGACAGTGTTTTATAATTCTAAGAACATAACGATTGAAAACATTGAAGAATTATCAGTCAGTAACTTGTTTTGTGAAAACGGATGTTTGTCCGTCCTGTTGAACTGAGCTGAGCCAATTTTGTTCTCACGGTCAGTTCTAGGTAGCTCTATCCAGGACACGATCATTCGATCGGTTAAAAATCTATGTCCCTGAATGTGCAAACATTGCAAATGTTGTTTACAAGTAAGTTTTATAAATGACTTTTCAAGTATGAATTCGATAGTTCTTAGTTTTAAATCGTGGCTTGAAATACCACAGATCTGTATATTTTGTCGAATTTCGGCACGTTCTACTAACGTAATAATATC
>NW_013677349.1:0-3316 GCF_000517525.1 Limulus polyphemus | reverse complement strand
AGATGTTTATCCCTTCTTTGGGCATGAATATAAAGAGAAAATTAAATACACAAAAACAATGTGTAGTTGTAAGGCCTACTAAGAAAGACTCTTGTGGCTGCAGTGTATACGTGTTGTTAAACCTTTTTCTACGTCAAAAGTTGTAGATCATATTTGAACAATATTTCCCAGTTTCCAGTAGGATTGCTGTGTAATTATCTTTTTTTTTTAAATAAATTCAATGTTTTGTTGAGATCTGAGAATTCTATTTACAAATGTAAAAAAACATGAATGACTAATTAGTTTTAAAATAACAATTTTATCATATTTTAGATGTCAAATATTCGATTTGGTGTGGTTAGATAAGATTGTGATTTGAGTGAAATACCACAGATCCATATATTTTGTAGAATTTCGGAACTTTCTACTAGTGTGCCCTGCAAACCACACCACAGCTGTTATGTCCAATGCCGAAGAGGCCTTTCGCTTAACGCCAGGGCCCAATAGACCGGCTGGGATACTACAAACACAGTAGTGGTGTAGATACTAGATAGTATATCACCAGTTGTCATGAACAACAACTGTAAGAGGATTGTAGTTATTACTAATTTTATTCAAGGTATTTAAGAGTTTGACTTTAGAGTAAGGATGATTTATTTTGTTATTTTATATGAATTAACTTTAGTATCATTCAGAACAGTGGTTCTCAACCGGGATTCTTTGACAGCCATCCAGGAGTTCCGCGAGATATTGGGGTTTCGCGGATTGCAAGAGTTCCGTATATTCTGATACGTCAATACTAACTAGTCCCATAATTGTAATCTGACTACATTATACTTCTTTATTAGTATAACGGGTTTCACAATGACACCAGATATCACTGCAATGTTTTAAATTGGTGAGCGAGACTAGGCACAAACTGTTGCTAGTATTACAGTAATGTTTTTTTGTAATGAACGCTGTGAAGGGTTCCGAGACACACATTTGACGCCAGAAGATTTCCCTGGGTTCAAAAAGGTCGAGAACCACTGATTTAGAAGAACTGGCCAACCAGCAACACTGCATATAGTGCACGTAAACCGACGTCCCAAGATTCCTTGCTAACTCGAATCACGACTCCCCTTAGTGGCGACCAGCTGTTTTCAAACGTAACTACATGCGTGTTATCTCTGTGTATTAAGGACATATTTTTACTTAACGGCTTCTCTGGGCGTATATGTAAGGAGAACAATGTATATTGTCCGAAAAGTGTCATGTTGTTAAGGAAACAAGAAGGGTGTGTGAACAGATGGAGGTCGCGTTACTAAACTCTGATGTCGTCGGTACGTGATTCGTTGTTTATTTTACGAAATACAAGCAGTATAAACGTTTGACTAAGTTTTAGTGAATTTGATAGTCAAGATGCAGGTTCATTGACCTGAAGGTCTGACTTGGGTATGGAATAAAAACCAGATTTTTTTAACGCATACCTTGAAATTCTGGATTGACAAGTTAAATAATATTTGTACATTTACATTTAATCTCTAAGTGTTTGTTTACAGCAACTTTTCGAGCTTTTTCACAACGGCTGTAAGCACCATTTGGGCTACGAGAATTCTCGCAAATGTTTGCAAATGACCGATTTTTCAACACATAATTTGAAAGCAGCTATATATTGGTAGCTATTTTACGTTAGAATGTTACATTATATTTCTAAAGGTGAATCTTGATTTAGTTTCTGTATTAATGTTTAACTTTGTAGTGTGTACTGGAGAGGTTTTGGAAATAAAATTATAAAACAAAGGTCTTTGCTCTCCAGATAATAATAATGTTGCGTCATCGAGGTCACGTGACTGGTGTGGCGCCACCTATTTTCTACAACTATCCTGTACCTTGGCGAATGCTATAGTATTTACTAGATATAGGGTAGTATGGTATATAAAAGAGGGTGACAACGTGACGGAAGAATGATAATGTGTGTGTAGATAGTGAGTAATTGAACTGCAGTCACAGGGTATTGTTGAAGTTAACGTTCGTTCGTTATAGTGTTTGTTTTAGCGCGAATATTGAAATTAAGTGCATCGTAAAGTTGTATTCGGAAAGAATAAACCAGTTTTATTAAGTAAGGACTTGTGTCGCTAAAGTTTCGTCTGAAACGAAGTTAGGGAAAGTTAATTAACAAACGGAGACGTAACAATAATAATAAACTATTTATTCTAGCCAACTATTATCCCTCATGAAGACCCAATGGTTTTTTATTTTAACTTTATTAGTGACTTTAAGTTCCTTTCTAGGAACATATTTTGTTTTTAATAGAGAAATGTAATGAACAAATTTAAAATATTTTTATAGGGGGATTTTCTTAACACTAGAAATTTAAATTAAGAATTACGCAAAACGATATAATTCAACGTCACTGTTACATCTAGCACATTTTTAAACATCCAAGGTGTAGGTATGACAACGTACAATAATATTGATACATGTTATTAATTTTAGAATATTCCTCTGTTCGTTGTTTTGTTTGTTTTTAAGCCTTGTTGTTGTAATACGTACGCCTTTTTCGTATTTTTCACCTGAACGTTCGCTCCGACCTTCAAATGATCCGTGAAATGAGCGTGACCTACATACTGTAATGCAGTTATTACTGTAGTCATTATTTTATGGAGTTGTATTAAGTATACTGTAGTGTTGATAGATTAAGGGAAGTTTGTTGGAGTACGGTTTGTCGAAAATCTGTCGCCTTGCTCATCACTCTGCCATGGACATTTGTCCTTCATCTCATGACGTCAAAATCGCCTTTAAATAATGCCTGTTTAATCTCTGTAACCAAACTTTAAATCAATTACAGTTCCAACCAATAAACTGGGCGAAGGGAGATGCTAACATCCCTGAACACCCCATTTTCTTTCCTTTAAAACTAAATCCCTGTCAAGGGTGTTTTCGTTTGTTTTTTTTAGTGCTTAGTAATGTATAGCGTTTTCAGTTCATGCCTGGCAGACACACCCACACTACCAGACATATACAGTTATTTCATGTAAACCTTTCAAATGTCTTATTTCAAAGTAATAATCACAAACACAAGGATTTGACCTCGAGCATGACGCACAGTTACTGTTTTTATTTTCTATCTGCATGTACATTATATGTTGGTGAAAAAGCATGTAGAAACATTCCATTAGGAAACTGGAAAGAAAATACTATTATATTGTTATTAGATCTGTTTATCTAATAGTCAGTCTAGCTTCTTGACTGTTTATCTAATAGTCAGTCTAGCTTCTTGACTGTTTATCTAATAGTCAGTCTAGCTTCTTGACCATTTATCTAATAGTCAGTCTAGCTTCTTGACTGTTTATCT
>NW_013677348.1:5168-13579 GCF_000517525.1 Limulus polyphemus | reverse complement strand
TTATAGAGTTTGATATTTTCTCTATAATTACCAATCTAAGTTAATAACTTGGTATTTTGTTATTAACTTAACATTGGTAATTATAGAGTTTGATATTTTGTTATTAACTTAGCATTGGTAATTATAGAGTTTGATATTTTGTTATTAACTTAGCATTGGTAATTATACAGTTTGGTATTTTGTTATTAACTTAGCATTGGTAATTATAAAGTTTGGTATTTTGTTATTAACTTAGCATTGGTAATTATAGAGTTTGATATTTTGTTATTAACTTAGCATTGGTAATTATACAGTTTGGTATTTTGTTATTAACTTAGCATTGGTAATTATACAGTTTGGTATTTTGTTATTAACTTAGCATTGGTAATTATAGAGTTTGATATTTTGTTATTAACTTAACATTGGTAATTATAGAGTTTGATATTTTGTTATTAACTTAGCATTGGTAATGTATATTGGTAGTATTCACATTATTTAATGTGTATTGAGAATATTAATTATATTAGATTACCCTGAAACATGAAGAAGAATCAATCAACTGTCGTCAGAAATATTTAAATAAGACTAGAGAAAATTCATCATAACTGACACAAAACCATGATTCCTTACAAATATGGTCATTGACGTCAGTAAAAGCAAATAATATCGGTAGTTTTTAGAGAATGTGATAACAACACAAGATTTAAAGTTGTGAGTTATCTTTACTTTGGTCTCTTATCCAGGAGGAACGAAAGTCTTCAAGAGATCATAAATTTACCTACATAATCAGAGTTTATAGTCTTAACTTTAAAACTAATTGCACTGATTACCCGTTTATGGAATGACTGTTTCCACTGATTGGTTGATTATCTATAACTGATTCCGCTGATTGGTTATTTATAAAATAATTGTTTTCACTGATTGGTTGATTATGTATAACTGATTCCCCCGATTGGTTATTTATAAAAGAATTGTTTTCACTGATTGGTTATTTATAAAATAATTGTTTTCACTGATTGGTTATTTATGAAAAACTGTTTCCACTGATTTGTTGTTTTTGAAATTAAGATCTAGATAGGTATCAAGACACCACTGTTCTCTTCCGACTTATAAAGCCTGAAAGTATGACGTTTCTACCCGGGGCCTTTAGGTCGAGGTTGTCCCTATTGATAAATGCTAGTGGTGGTTGTGTGGTCCTATATGATGGAATTCATATAGATTAGGCTTATCGCTGTATTCTATTTTATGATGATGAATTTTCGCACGACTACAGCGAGAGTTGAGTCACATATCCACACGTCTTCCTAAACTTTGTTTCCACAGCTTGTGGAATAATGTAACACAGACCGAGTTTTATAATATAAAGAGACCGAAAAATAGACTTTTCTATTACTGGTGCGAGTTGGGAAAGTGTGTGGAATATAAAAAAGTCTGAGGTAATATAAATTCAATACCAATGAGAGTCTTGGTAGGTTATCAATAAAGGCAGTTTCTATTTGGACATTATAAACTTATCTTTTCTGGCTCTTTGGACTGAAATCTTATTTAAAGTAGAATCAACGCTAGAGAATCAGGTTACTCCGAAGTTAACCCGTTTACCGGCAGAAATAAGAATCGTAGAAAAAAAATACCAAACTGCCGCCTAGTGTGACAAGACATTTTCTGTTACGCTCAATAAATCTGTCAAGATGACTTTGAAATATTTTAATGATAAGGAAATTAAGTGTCGTCTGGTTACGATCGTACAAAGACACTGACAGATCTGACAAGGAAATGACATCGTGATATTTTATATGTAAACTACACCGTCTCGTGCAGTCTTTACCGTGTTTTGTTTACGTCATCATTAAATCAAAGCGAATTTCTTTTTATGACATAATACAGAGTACTATTTGATTTTTGAAATATACGTTAAACTGTGGCAGAAAGCGTGGAGGTTTATCATACACAAAGTTACGTGATAACAGGTAAACTTTCTTTTAAAAAAACTGGTTTACTAGACTTACAACATTCATATAATTATTCAGCTTCTTCTACGTCCTCCCGATAGCTCAGCGGTAAGCTTCAAGAGTTATAATGCTAACATACAGGGTTCGATCCCTGCGATGTGCACGGCATTGTGTAGTTCGTTGTTTAACAATGGGCAAATCATTAGTAAACGAATTTAAATCCAATCCGGATCTACGGAATAATAGTGCTAAAATCCGAGGCTTGAGTTCCACGGCGAACTGTGCGCAGGAGAGCTCTATTGACAAAATGTCCTTATAAATCCTGTTATAATTAGGTTTATTTTTACATAGGATGGTCCGGAATAGCAAGGAGGCTAGGACGCTTGACTCGCAATCTGCTCGTTATAATGTGAAGGTCAATCCCACTATTCGTTCGTAAAAAGAGTAGCTCAAGAGTTGGCGGTGGGTGGTGATGTCTAGTTGCCTTTCCTCTAGTCTTTCACTGCTAAATTATGGACGGGTAACGTAGATAGCCCTCGTGTAACTTTGGACGAAATTCAAATTTATGAAACTAAACCTTGCTCATCTGTTGTGAACACGATCGATATTCAGATAGCCCTATTTTGAGTATTATATGCAGACTGTACAGTTCAGGTCGATAACGCAGCAACTGAAGTGCTTATGAACAGAAATGTTAATGAAAAGGAACATATTTCGAAGTAGTAATATTTGTTTCCCTCCACATAAAACTTTTTTGTTACTTCTTTAATTCACGTATCACGAACATAGGAATATAAGAGACGATTAAGGAACTCGTAAATAATAATAGAAGTATCACCATGATATAAATCTTGTATATCACTCAGCGACTAGCTTCAAAATCTAAAGACCAGTAGATAGTTTAAAACTAGGGCTCGAACACACGACTGATGTCTTACAACTTTAAGAATGTTTTCGGTCATAAATGGACAACACGGTTATATCTCATAACTGTAAGGATGTATTAATAATATGGCTGGTTATACTATGGTTATAATATCTCACAATTTTAAAGGTGTTTTTGGACTTTGAGAGAACCTAAGCCTTGATAAACACATAATATACTTCCAAGCTACAAGTTTAGTTATAATAAAGATAATGGCTGGAGACCATTACGACAGCGGAATTCACGTGACGCTGGTAACACGTAATGAGTATATAGAACGTTCGTGAAGGCTCGAGTGTTTGCCAGACGCCCTCTATTTTGTATATATATGACCGGCAAGAAGTGACGGGGGAGAATAATTGCAGACAGAGAGATATAGAGACAGATAATCGAGTCAAGCCGTAATTAAGTGCGTGAATCGTTGTGAATTCTAGCGTGTGTTTAAGCTAAAGTGACTGTGGAAATTAAGTGTATTGCAAAGTTGTATTGAGAAACAATAAACTAGTTTTATTTAAGAAAAGACTAGTATCGCTGAAGTTTTTCGGAAAGTATTTCTACGGAAAATTAACAAACGACTAGAGACGTAACAATACTATGAAATACAGTCAACATCTGTTTTAAATGCTCAGGATATTATGATGTACTTGACCGTGTTGATTTGATATTGTAAGGAACTTTCGTTCATTCAGACACTGAAGTACATGGTGATAAAAATATCAATGAAGCCATAGCATCTGGACGTATAACAGATCTTAAATATTAATGGCTGTATCTTGAGTATAGGCAACCAATTTAAACCTTTGGCTAAATAAACTTATATTTTGAAACTCGTCCTGCAATAAATAATTTTACCCATTGCTGATATAACTTTCGGAACAACAAACAACCTATAGTTTTCAAAAGCAAACAAATAGATATCCCTAATACCAGTATGTAGATCGAAACAGCAAACAAAGAATGAAACTAAGTAACTATGGTAATAAAAAATAACAAACAAAAATATATCCCTAATACCAGTATGTAGCTCGAAACAGCAAACAAAGAATGAAACTAAGTAACTATGGTAATAAAAAATAACAAACAAAAATATATCCCTAATACCAGTATGTAGATCAGCACGACAAATACCCTGTAATACTACATACCAATACTTCTGAATAACAAATATTAATACTGACTATTCATACGTAGTTCTGAACAACAAACAAACATTAATACTCACTATTAATACGTAGTAATGACCAAGAAACAAACATTAATACCCACTATTGATACATAGTTCTGAACAATAAACAAACTTTAATACTCACTATTCATACGTAGTACTGAACAATAAACAAACATTAATACTCACTATTAATACGTAGTACTGAACAATAAACAAACTTTAATACCCACTATTAATACGTAGTTCTGAACAATAAACCAACAATAATATCCACTATTGATACGTAGTTTTGAACAATAAACCAACAATAATATCCACTATTGATACGTAGTTTTGAACAATAAACAAACATTAATACCCGCTATTAATACGTAGTTCTGAACAATCAACAAACTTTAATACCCGCTATTAATACGTAGTTCTGAACAATAAACAAACAATAATACCCACTATTCATACGTAGTACTGAACAACAAACAAGCATTAATACCCACTATTAATACGTAGTTCTGAACAATAAACAAACAATAATACCCACTATTGATACGTAGTTCTGAACAATAAACAAACTTTAATACCCACTATTGATACGTAGTTCTGAACAATAAACAAACATTAATACCCGCTATTGATACGTAGTTCTGAACAATAAACAAACTTTAATACTCACTATTCATACGTAGTACTGAACAATAAACAAACATTAATACCCACTATTCATACGTAGTACTGAACAATAAACAAACTTTAATACCCGCTATTAATACGTAGTTCTGAACAATAAACAAACATTAATACCCGCTATTAATACGTAGTACTGAACAATAAACAAACATTAATACCCGCTATTAATACGTAGTACTGAACAATAAACAAACTTTAATACCCGCTATTGATAGATAGTTCTGAACAATAAACAAACATTAATACCCACTATTGGTACGTAGTTCTGAACGATAAACAAACTTTAATACCCACTATTAATACGTAGTACTGAACAATAAACAAACATTAATACCCGCTATTAATACGTAGTACTGAACAATAAACAAACATTAATACTCAGTATTCATACGTAGTACTGAACAATAAACAAATATTAATACCAACTATTGATACGTAGTTCTGAACAATAAACAAACATTAATACCCACTATTAATACGTAGTACTGAACAATAAACAAACTTAATACCCACTATTATACGTAGTACTGAACAACAAACAAACTTTAATACCCGCTATTGATACGTAGTTCTGAACAATAAACAAACATTAATACCCGCTATTAATACGTAGTACTGAACAATGAACAAACTTTAATACCCACTATTAATACGTAGTACTGAACAATAAACAAACTTTAATACCCACTATTAATACGTAGTACTGAACAATAAACAAACTTTAATACCCACTATTAATACGTAGTTTTGAACAATAAACAAACATTAATACCCGCTATTAATAGGTAGTACTGAACAATGAACAAACATTAATACCCACTATTCATACGTAGTACTGAACAATAAACAAACTTTAATACTCACTATTGATACATAGTTCTGAACAATAAACAAACATTAATACCCACTATTAATACGTAGTACTGAACAATAAACAAACATTAATACCCGCTATTAATACGTAGTACTGAACAATAAACAAACTTTAATACCCACTATTAATACGTAGTACTGAACAACAAACAAGCATTAATACCCACTATTAATACGTAGTACTGAACAATAAACAAACTTTAATACCCACTATTGATACGTAGTACTGAACAATAAACAAACATTAATACCCACTATTGATACGTAGTACTGAACAATAAACAAACATTAATACTCACTATTGATCCTGAATTCAGACCAATAATATAGAGATAACACTTTATGAAGAGACTTTAAAAATAGATTCAGACCAATAATACAGAGATAACACTTTATGAAAAGACTTTAAAACCAAATTCAGACTAATAATACAGAGATAACACTTTATGAAAAGACTTTAAAACCAAATTCAGACTAATAATACAGAGATAACACTTTATGAAAAGACTTTAAAAATAGATTCAGACCAGTGTAAAAAATGAGTTCATTTTGATTCAGACCAGGTTTCACAAATAACACTTTATGAAGAGAATCTGCGTTCATAATCAGATCAGCTTTACATAAGTAATGCTTTATAAAGAAAAGTTACACTCAGATTCAGACAAGTTTCTCATAGATAACACTTTATAAAGGTAGGCTACTCAGTTTTGAATAGATAACATTTCATCAAAAGAAGTTATATTCATATGTAAGCCAGGTTACATAGTGATCACTTTATACTGAGATGTTACACTCAGATTCACATCTACTTCAGACCAGTTTTACTTAGCGAAAACTTTAAAAATAGATGTTACACTCAGGTTCAGACTTCTTCAGACATAAGGCCTTATAAGGAGAATTTACATTCAGCTTGAGACCATAAACAACACCTTATCAAGATAATCACACTCAGATTCAGACTAAGTTGTCATTTATTACACTTGATAAAGAGAGATTGCACTCACATTTGATTTATCAAACGAATACAGATTTGTAACTCGGAAATACTTGAAAAAAAACAACAAAATTTAGGATTTCAAAATCCATAACTTTCCGACAGTTTAATAACATCACGTCTTCTGGTAACAGTGTATGATCAGTTAGTCTGATTCATTATAACAGTGCATGATCAGTTAGTCTGATTCATTATAACAGTGTATGATCAGTTAGTCTGATTCATTATAACAGTGTATGATCAGTTAGTCTGATTCATTATAACAGTGTATGACCAGTTAGTCTGATTCACTGTAACAGTGTATGATCAGTTAGTCTGATTCATTATAACAGTGTATGACCAGTTAGTCTGATTCACTGTAACAGTGTATGATCAGTTAGTCTGATTCATTATAACAGTGTATGACCAGTTAGTCTGATTCACTGTAACAGTGTATGACCAGTTAGTCTGATTCACTGCAATGGTGTATGACCAGTTAGTCTGATTCACTGTAACAGTGTATGACCACTTAGTCTGATTCACTGCAACGGTGTATGACCAGTTAGTCTGATTCATTATAACACTGTATGAAAAGTTAGTCTGATTCATTATAACAGTGTATGACCAGTTAGTCTGATTCACTGTAACAGTGTATGACCACTTAGTCTGATTCACTGCAACGGTGTATGACCAGTTAGTCTGATTCATTATAACACTGTATGAAAAGTTAGTCTGATTCATTATAACAGTGTATGACCAGTTAGTCTGATTCACTGTAACAGTGTATGATCAGTTAGTCTGATTCATTATAACAGTGTATGATCAGTTAGTCTGATTCACTGTAACAGTGTATGACCAGTTAGTCTGATTCACTGCAACGGTGTATGACCAGTTAGTCTGATTCACTGTAACAGTGTATGACCAGTTAGTCTGATTCACTGCAACGGTGTATGCCAAGTTAGTCTGATTCACTGTAACAGTGTGTGACCAGTTAGTCTGATTCACTGCAACGATGTATGACCAGTTACTCTGATTCATTATAACAGTGTATGACCAGTTAGTCTGATTCACTGCAACAGTGTATGATCAGTTATTCTGATTCACTGTAACAGTGTATGATCAATTAGTCTGATTCATTATAACAGTGTATGACCAGTTAGTCTGATTGACTGTAACAGTGTATGACCAGTTAGTCTGATTCATTATAACAGTGTATGACCAGTTAGTCTGATTCACTGTAACAGTGTATGATCAGTTAGTATGATTCATTATAACATTGTATGACCAGTTAGTTGATTCACTGCAACAGTGTATGATCAATTAGTCTGATTCATTATAACAGTGTATGATCAGTTAGTCTGAATCATTATAACAGTGTATGACCAGTTAGTCTGATTCACTGTAACAGTGTATGATCAGTTAGTCTGATTCATTATAACTCTGTATGAAAAGTTAGTCTGATTCATTATAACAGTGTATGACCAGTTAGTCTGATTCATTATAACACTGTATGATCAGTTAGTCTGATTCATTATAACGGTGTATGATCAGTTAGTCTGATTCATTATAACAGTGTATGACCAGTTAGTCTGATTCACTGTAACGGTGTATGATCAGTTAGTCTGATTCATTATAACAGTGTATGATCAGTTAGTCTGATTCATTATAACGGTGTATGATCAGGTAGTCTGATTCATTATAACAGTGTATGACCAGTTAGTCTGATTCATTATAACAGTGTATGACCAGTTAGTCTGATTCATTATAACAGTGTATGACCAGCTAGTCTGATTCACTGTAACAGTGTATGATCAGTTAGTCTGATTCATTATAACAGTGTATGACCAGTTAGTCTGATTC
>NW_013677348.1:1763-4194 GCF_000517525.1 Limulus polyphemus | reverse complement strand
GATCAGTTGTGTATGATAAACTAGGAGTGTAGGATCAGTTGTGTATGATAAACTAGGAGTGTAGGATCAGTTGTGTATGATAAACTAGGAGTTTAGGATCAGTTGTGTATGATAAATTAGAGATTATGATCAGTTCTATGTGATAAACCAAAGATATATAATCAGTTCTATATGATAAATTAAGAGTGTAGGATTAATTCTGAATGAGACATCTGGGACATATCATCTTACAATAAAAATAAACCAAGTGACAGACAGATGACTGAAGAAATACACATTAAACTTATTGAAACGGCAGACGGACAGATTTAGAAACTGAAGAAAGAACCGAAGAACTAAGATTCTTGAGTACATCCTTGAAACCTCCGAACACAATTTCTTGTTACTGTTTAGTAATTACAAGAATTCACTGAATTGCTCAGTTTATTATATTATAAATCTTTTCTATCGGGTAGAGTGTGTGTGTTTTTAACGAAACCGCTAGGTGGAGTACTGCGCGTGAAGATCTCACGTTTGGAGATATGTCATTCTTTATGTTCCTATTTTCCAGTCAGAGCTATAACTAGGACACTATTTGCTTTATTGTTTCTGGTCGGTTCAAAACACAAGCTTTATCGGTTTTAATGTCGTTATACGTGTCTACTTATTCTGACGTGAGGCCGTTTTATGGCCTGACCAAACAGATTTTTAAGGGTCTAGATTTCCTCTGAAGGAACTGACCGTGTTGGCCGTACGAACTAGTTGGCCAGGTTGAACACTAACAGCTTGTTAAGTTTCAAATGAGGTAGTTTGAAATTTTTAGTTTGGTGAAATTTGTATAGGTGTATGATCAAAACATGAGTTTCATTATTTTTTGGCACTTTTTTTTTAAATAATGAGTAAAACACATGTTTAAAATAACTAAACAATTAAAAACATTTCTAATTCAGGTCAAACTATGGCTTCTAAAAGTTCACGCTACATGTTTCGAGTGTCCCACTGGGACAGCGCTAAGTTTTCGGATTTAAAACACTAAAATCAGGGGTTGGAAACAGCAGATAGCCCGATGTGGCTTTGCTATAACAAATCCCCCCCTCCACCACCACCACCACCACACACACACATGTTTCGACGTTACAGTGTCATCATCAGAAGTGTTTTTTTTGTTTTTTTTCAAAGATAAGCACAAAGCTACAAGAAGTGGCTATTTATGCTCTGCCCACCACGGTTATCGAAACTCGGTTTCTAGCGTTGTAATTTCGCAGACATACCGCTGTGCCTCTGAGGAGGGGGCTCATCAGGAGTGAATTGCAACACATGAGTGTAGTACTTATATCGTTTTAACTAAGTCGCGTGACCTGCTTGTCGGTTTACTATTTCTGAAATGCTTACATTCTTACACAGATTTGCGTCGGACCTTCGTCTCTATTTAGTAACTCATAATCATTTTTAAACTTTATTATTTCTAAGGATTCACGGATGTTATTGGCTCTAATACCCTCTGGTTGAGCCAATAATACTGCTTTCCCACCTTCTCTTGTGTTCTGCTCTGACCGAGTTTTCAGTTTTTTAATTTTTTGTTTACAGCTCCCCTGTGGCACAGCGGAATGTCTGCGGACTTACTACGCTAGAAACTGTGTTTCGACATCCGTGGTGGGCAAGAGCATAGATATCCCATTGTGTAACTTTGTGCTTAACTTCAAACAAACAAACATTATTTACACATCCTTTGTGTTTTGCTAAACAATATTTTAAGTTTTGTCTGTCCAATATAACACTTCCACATTTACATTCAATTTTAAAAATTCCACCTTTTTTTAATACTTTAAATAAACTAGTAATTGAACGTAGAACATGTGGAAACACCAAAAATTCCTTTTTAATTTTATCTTAACTAAGTTTTTAAGGTAATATTTTGATCCATTATTACCACGTTAGAGAATTTATTAACTGCTCAGTCCTCCTCCTCCAGTGGCACAGCGGTTAGTCTGAAGACATATAACGCTAAAAACTTGGTTTCGATAACCGTGATAGGCACATCACAGACAGCGCATTGTGCAGCTTTATGCTTAACTCCAAAAACTAAAGTTCACTGCTTTATCTACAACATTCTGGTTAAATCATCTTTCGGTTGCTATAAATTTCATTAGTAACAATCCATTTTTAAGTCGTCTTATTTAATTGCTTGGTTTGACATAGTAACACGCAATACTTGTTGTTTTAATTGTTCCATACAACAGTCCTTATTGTTTTAATTGTTCCATACAATAGTCCTTGTTGTTTTAATTGTTCCATACAATAGTCCTTGTTGTTTTAATTGTTCCATACAACAGTCCTTGTTGTTTTACTTATTCCATACAACAGTCCTTGTTATTTTAATTGTTCCATACAATAGTCCTTGTTGTTTTAATTGTTCCATACAACAGTCCTTGTTGTTTTACTTATTCCATAC
>NW_013677348.1:0-1456 GCF_000517525.1 Limulus polyphemus | reverse complement strand
AATTGTTCCATACAACAGTCATACAACAGTCCTTGTTGTTTTAATTGTTCCATACAATAGTCCTTGTTGTTTTAATTGTTCCATACAACAGTCCTTGTTGTTTTAATTGTTCCATACAACAGTCCTTGTTGTTTTAATTGTTCCATACAACAGTCCTTGTTGTTTTACTTGTTCCATACAACACTCCTTGTTGTTTTAATTGTTCCATACAATAGTCCTTGTTGTTTTAATTGTTCCATACAACAGTCCTTGTTGTTTTAATTGTTCCATACAACAGTCCTTGTTGTTTTAATTGTTCCATACAACAGTCCTTGTTGTTTTAATTGTTCCATACAACAGTCCTTGTTGTTTTACTTTTTCCATACAATAGTCATCTGTTGTTTTAATTGATTCATACAACAGTCCTTATTGTTTTATTTGATTCATACATTAGTCCTTGCTGTTTTACTTGTTCCATACAGTAGTTCTTATTGTTTTATTTGATCCATACATTAGTCCTTGCTGTTTTACTTGTTCCATACATTAGTCCTGGTTGTTTTAATTGATCCATACAACAGTCCTTGTTGTTTTACTTGTTCCGTACAATAGTCATTGTTGTTTTAATTGTTCCATACAACAGTCCTTGTTGTTTTAATTGTTCCATACAACAGTCCTTGTTGTTATAATTGTTCCATACAACAGTCCTTGTTGTTTTAATTGTTCCATACAACAGTCCTTGTTGTTTTAATTGTTCCATACAAGAATCCACATATGTTAATGTTGTGTGTAATTTATTATTTTAAAGAGTATTAGAAACTCTGATTTTTAGACTTTCAGACCAAAGTAGTTTTTATGTATGGATAAGATTGTTTGTTTGTTGCTAAGTTCAAAACTACAAATTGGGCTATCGGTGCTGTGTCCATCGTGGTTACTGAACACTATTTTCAGTGTCATAAGCCCTCAGACTTTCCGCTCAGCTAATGGAGAGATAAGATAAGTAAATCTTGCCAGAGAAAATACAGTAAATCAAGATGTTTTTAATATCGAATTGCAATATATTTCCTCATGAAATTTTGAAAGACATATCAGTTTGGTAAGGTATCTTTTCTAAAAAATATCCAAACATTTATTCTTGCAAGAAGATATTTTGGGCGAAAGATTTCACAAGTTTCAGTTATTTTGTAGCAAGACAAAAGGTTCCGTTGTCGGATCCGTTACTGCTGTAAAAAGAAAAGTTAACGAAATAACTAAATAGTCTTTAGAATTTTATGAGTGTCTTTTAGAATGAGTGTTTATAGTTTAAGGTTTATCCGACAGAACGTACTCTGTCATAATGGCCAGAATCTATAATACCAAAAATTTCTTGTATCTAGTCGCTATTACAAAACGGACTCTCTTAATGACCTGTGAGAACAAGCCTTTATTATTTCCAGTCTCTATTCTGGAACGGACTCTCCTAATGACCTGTGAGAACAAG
>NW_013677347.1:14150-22359 GCF_000517525.1 Limulus polyphemus | reverse complement strand
ATTCTGCAAAACAAAGAAGCCGTTGGAAATTACTAACAATATGTTTTAAACACAGACTTCTCATTCTAAAAACATCAACTAATACAATTTTTATAAAATTAAATTTTCCAAGTTTACAGAATTTTCTTTGTTTTACAAAATGATGCACATTGATTAGAATGTAACTTTTAGTTTCACAATTGGTTTTTCCCTCTCTATTGTATAGTCAACTTACATGAATAGAGATAGTTTGCAGAGATAGCGGAAGGCTGAAAAACTTTGCTTAATGTGAAAAAGAATATATAAAAGCGTTTAATTGTTAGATCACGGAGAGCATGTTTGGAAGAAAATTAAAATAATTTAACGAATATTTTAAGTAAATAAGACGAAATAATTTTTACTATACTGACATAACATCTAAGAACCTTTTATTAATTCCTATTTACACATTTGTAAAGAATGTTTAATAAAATAGTCATTTATACAATATGAGTTAGTATGTTTGCTTCTTTTTGAATGCTGAACTTTATAAGTCTTAATACACATCTTCAAGAACAACATATTATGCCTAAGTTAAATTGTCCTTAGTTTATGTAACTATTATAGAAATAGTTCTTCTGATAGTCAAACTGTTAGCAGCCTGTAGCTCAAATGTACACTTTTCCTTAGACAGAGATCATTTGTAGAGGTGACCAGTAAACAAGGTCTATGTTAAAAGCAATTGTAGTCTAGAAGGAATTGGTAACAATTCTGAGAATATGTAACATTTCAGACCAAGAATGATACATTAGATTCATGCTTTTTGGTAAAACCAGCGGGACTTGACAAAGCAACAGCTAAAGTGGTTTCCTGTGTTAATGTGCACAAGACGGGCATATTGACCACCTATGACAATTACGTCCTGCTGTTTGAAGCTGACACAGTGGAGTACAAGCACGAAAAGTATTTAAACATTGAAGACCCGAAAAGTTTGCATGAGCAGTTTAATCCCTTCTCCAATTACCCTGCTGTGACAACTCTCCTGATCTCTACTTACTACAATATTTGTCTTCACCCTCTCATATATTTTTAAAACTTCTCAATTTATCTTTGGAATCCTTGTTCCTATTCTCAAGTATTCTGAGAATACTATCAACTATCCTACTGAACGATCAATTTACTGCTAAAGCCATTTTACTTATTCTTTTACATTACAGATATTTTTGACCAGTAGAACTTATGTAACGAACTAGCTTCGATTGAAAGTTAATATCGATCATTCGTTGCGTATTTTTAGACCAACAGGACGCAAATCACGAACTTACAACTAGACACGATAACTAAACCAAATAATATGAAATAATTTAGTATATATTTAGTTTTAAGTTGCCTCTAAATGATTTAAAATTTATCAAGTCATGTATTATAAGATCTGACCAAAATTAATCATTGGCGGTATGTTTATATCAGTCACGTATTTAAAATTGGCATATGATTAACTGATGTATAATTTAATTGTTATTATTTCTTCCTACCCATTATAACAGTTGTACATGTAAAACTTTAAATAGAAGTTAAGTGTTATAGGTGGTAGTTATTAGGTTGCAAAACAAAAAGATAAAAAAGCAAATTTTAGCAATAGGGTGACAAATCCTGAATAGAGAAAGATAAAAGGTAAAAATCTCAGTAAAGAGGAATTAATTGTTACAATTTAAGCTAACCAGTCTTCATCACTTGAAATTATTTCTATACAATGGTGTTGGAATATCTAGAAATAGTTTTACTTTTATAATCAAAATTGTTAGAAATGTTATATGTGTTACTAATTTCACTTTTATTAAGTACGCAAATGTCATTTGTTTATAAATATTCTTTTTAATTGTCAAATTGAAATATGCTGTGAAAACAATGTTTATTTAGTTAGAGATATCCATTCAAAATTATATATATATAAAACTTTGAGGTCCTTGGGTGTCCAACGAAAAAAACTCACTTAGGCTTATCTATTTGTGAGTCAAGTGGTCATCGATTGGAAGTCTTGAACTAGTTTCGCATGAATTGTCAAGGAATGATTGTTTCCATCTGTATCATGGCTCAGGATTACTTAATGGTGACGAGTATTACAACCGTTGAAATTCTAAAGGATTTGAAACTTCTAAATATAAATTTAATGTAAACAAACGTTGGTATTAAAATAAATATATAATAACAAATTCGTTACACATAACAGTCAGTCTACATAAAGTCACGATTAACTTTGATACCATTGGTTTCTTATAAGAGTGACAGTCATATTCATTATTTGATTAGAGTAACTCTCGAGTTGGTGGCAGGTAGTGTTGACTATATACATTCTCTGTTCACTATCACTTCAAAATTAGGAATAGCTAGAGCATATAGATCCCGGGAAGTTTTGCCCAATATTCAACAGGAAAAATATTGTTTTACATTTCATAGGTAGTGTGACGCCACCCAATCGTTTGTAGAAGACTGACAGCCGATGTTGACAAAAAATATCCACACGTTCAGGCCATAAATTTGTTTTGAGATCGTGAATTTATAACTTCGAAGACGGGTATATCCCTCGTGATTAATGACGTTAGAAAATAAATGAATATGGATCAACACGGGCCCCATGACTATGCAGAAAGAGACTTGGAGCAAGTCGTATCCTAGCCATGGTAAGCAGGGTGCAGAGTCTCATAACATATGAGATAAACTGATAAAAGTCGTCAACTTGATCCAGGCAACAGTATAAAACAAAATCGAAATGGCCCTCAATCTGGTAAATCACATAAGGCACGTGTGCACAAGCGTCCATTTCTTAATCATTTAACAATCACATTCCTCAAGAATCTGGAGAATGACGCGAGTATACATGCTATTCCACGCTTATGGACACTGTGCGATCAGACTATTGAATAAGGCGCTTAATAAGGATGTAATTTAGACATAACGGCCTTATGGTAGAGCCTTTTGAAATGAAAAATAGAGATATTTTGAAGACGTGGAAGATGTCTACTCGAGCCTACATTTATTCTATAGCAAATAGGATCAGGTAATTTCAGGATAACAAATCAATAAACCAATCTGCTTCTACCGTGATGAAATATTAAACGTTTTGTACATGTTCATACTGGCTACTTGTGTGAAACATGTCCACTAATATGAAGGAGATGGTTGTTAGACCATTTCTTGAAGCTCGTACACGTTGAAGACGACATGGTGTTCACTTTCCTTTCTTCCATATTCGCTAATCATATAGTTGACTTCTCTTGAGAAAAATTCTGTTACTCTCTTCAACCTTCTATATTTTATATAGATTTGGTCTTAAAGAATCTAAAAGTTGGACTTAGTATTTCTTTCATTTTCTAGATGATGATATGTCCAAAATTTAATACGTTCTTTCGTCTGGAAAGTACATGTTTTATTTTAATTGGTTTTCATTAACATACATAGCTTATACTGTTAACTATGTATTGCGAAATTCCCACCTATTCTCCAAAGTTTTAGAAGATTCTCGAGAGTAAGAATCAAAAACATATGTGGTACGTAAACGATTTAATTTGTATTGTTACATAAAACTGAAATTTCTAGAACGCTTCCACACGCTATAAATATAACCAACGCGATGCTCACCAGAAAGAATCTGTTATAGGTTTGCTAAAAAACTTTGTAAGCTATAACTGTGATTAAATCTGATTAATCGGGAACTTCAGATATATTGACCAGGAACGCTTATAAATTTCAAACATTACAAATCATTCAAATTTTGTGGATTCACATCGGACATTAGTACTTTTACGAAAACATTACCTAACGTCATCTGTGAAACTCGACCTGTAATTACCGTGTGAACAGCGAGAACAACAGGGCTAGCTAGGTCGGTACTGAGTGAACTGTACCTATTACCAACTAGCTCATCGTGAACTCTCGATAAGATGTCAAAGAAGTTCCAAATTAGAAATAAGACTTTAAATTTCTTGTAAGTTTGTGAAACAATTTTTATAAATCATCGTTTATAATAACTACTTGTAATAATTGTTATTGTAAATTGTACTGCTGTGTGTATATTAAAACGTATTTGTGTTAGAAAAGAAAACTGTGTATCAATCTTGTTGGTAAATACTACAAACTGACTATATATATATGGGCATTTATTTAAATAGTAAATCCAAAGTACAATTCAACTACTAAATTTAAATTATCAGATAACGCAATTTTAGGCTATTTCAGATCCTAATAATATACGTAACTAGGAGGTTCGCGTATTCAGAATTGTTCTTAACACTTTGTACAGCAATTGAAATTATTCAATCATACAAGCCATAAACGAAAGTTAAAAACCTAACCTGCTTTATAATTAAGAAATTTTACTAATTAATTATATATATATATATATTCAAGGATAGTGGCATGCATCTTGGAAAACAACACATTGTTGTAGTTTAATAAAAATTTAGTTATTAAATGTTTTTTCTTGTACAAATGCTGTTAGTATAATAATAATAATAATAAAGGTCGATTCTTCCAAACGACAGAAATTATTTTCTCTCGTGTATCGAGCTTATTACATCATTTCTAATAACGTTTTATAATAAAAACTACAAGAACTGGGGTTTGGTTGCAATAACTAAGAAACCATATTTTATCATTAAAACAAAGGGAAAAATGCTTTCCTCGTTTTGACTAAATATTGGTGTAATTTGATACAAAAATAATGAATTAATAATCAAAATCGCAGTACCAATTAACAATCTCTTTTGATCGTACCATTTCTAGTTAATTTTGTTTCATTTACTCCATGCTGAAGAGAAATCCACAAGCATATATATATAAACACGTCTTAAATTCGAATTACTATGCTATGATATGGCAATTTATATCAAGCTAAACTACTACAGTATTGATACTTTTAAGTTTAGATAATGAGCTTTTATATCTGTAGGCCTGTCTGTTTATTTTTCCGAACTATCTGTATCTCCACCGCGACAAATCGAAACCCGGGTTATAGCGTTTAAGTCCATAAATCAAAAGCTATTGATAAAAACTAAATTATTAAATAGTTATCAAAATATAGCTAAACAGTTTGAATATAGATAATGTGATGCTAATAAGAAATTTACTTTTGTAATGCATAATTTAACTCACACATATCCAGCGTCTAACTAATTCAGCAAATACAAATACAGTAAGAGATCAATTTATAACAATAAATACTTCTAAAACAATTGGAAATTAAAATGGATCCCGTGGAGGATGAATAACCAAGTTCAGAGACTTATCTTGAGCCTTCTGACGATGTCTGAAAGCTGCATGAATGAGTGTTATCACAAGGACGTCTCGTAGTCAGTGGATCTGGTCACAGTGAAATATGTAGTCTGACTGTTTTTTAAAAACGATGTTGCATACAAAACATTTATAAGGAAAGTAGCACAATCGAATGTTTTCCTTTATTGGAAAAAACCTGTCTGTTCCTTGAGTTTCAACTCCGTTAATATCTTCTGCCATTGTAATTGATGGTTCTTCAGAAGTAGACTCTGGTAATTCGGGTGTATATACAATGGATTGATTATTGGATACTTTGATAAATTTCCCACGATTGCTCTCCTCTTCTCTAGAAGACAAACCCAGAGACGATGATGAAGATGCTCCTAATTTTTTGGACACGGAATTCCTTTTTCGATGTTTCTTCTCTGGAATTCCGTGGATACGAAACTGATGTCTCTCCAAGCTGCTTTTATGACTCGTAGCATAAATACAAAGTTCACATGAAAATTCCTTTAAACCGTTGTGGACACTCATGTGTCGTCTCAGTAGAGCTCTTCGGCAAAAGCTTCGTGTACACAGGTTGTAACTATAACCTTCTTTATGTAAGGTTTTCGTGTGGGAACGCAAAGTAGCTTTATTTAAAAAATGTTCTCCACAACATTCTAGAATCTTCGAACTGTGCTTGTGCATTGATGAAAAGTGCCGTTTCATATTATTTTTTCTGTCTGTTTCATATGTGCACAAAAGACAAAAGTATTCGAACTGTCGATACTTTTTCACTCGCTGAGTTGTTTTCCATATTGTCGATTGTTAAATTTATTTTACCTAAATAATCAGAGAATTAATATGCTTCTAAAGCCGTTTCTGGAACGAACTGATAAACATTAGAAATGTAAATTATTGAAATCTACATAGATTATGTGAATGTTTCTTTATTGTTATGTTACGAAAACGGGAATATTTTAACTAAATAATCACAGAGAGTTCATATGCCTTTAAAGACGTTTCTGCAACGGATTAATAAATATGAAATACGTAAATTGTCATAATTTACATAGATAATGTGAACGTTTCTCTATTATTTTAACATGTGATGGTCATCTTTCGTTATTCGTGCTATTCTTTATGAAGACATCATAAATTTTTGTGCAAAGGGCGCTGGGGATCCATTACGCTCGCAACTATACTCCGTTTAGTATGCTTAGGACACATTTATAAACATTAATAAGTAACATATTCCATGAAATACACATTAAACACATGAAATGTTTTTCTTACGTTAAAATAATTCAGGAGCTTTCTGTGAATATTGCTGTCGCAAGCTTAACACTTTACTTGTCTATCCGTCTTCAACTTTTTCAAACGAAAGATACTAACAAAATGAACAGAATGAACACTGCTGGTCAGCTTTATACTTCACGATTATCCAATTGTGAACAAGATTGCATCCGCTGAAACGCTAAAGGTCACAGAGGTTGAAGTTAACGACGGAGTTGCCTTCTGCAGAGGTCAAACAAAATGATTGGCCAACGGTCGAATGAAGGAAGAAAGAAAACTGGTCACCAGGCATTTTCGGTGTGCACGTGCTTCATAAAGTGATGTAACAAACAACCTCTTGAAACCAGTAGACAAGACTGTCACATGTAGCCAATAAGAACAACTGCAAGAGTGTGATCGTTCATCACAGTGGAAGCAATATGGGTTGTTCATTTGTTACCCGAATTACACAAACTTCTGAATTTGAGGTTTTAAGTCACGCATTGTTGATGTTTGTGTCAGTCTTATATATATGATTGTCTTCATATAATCTAAGACACAATTTTATACTTTAAGTCATTTATGGAGAATTTACAACTAAACATATTCTAAATTTTATCATATTATTTAAGTTATTTATCGGTCTGGCTGTTAATTCCTGGTTCTCGTTCAGTTGGTTCAAAAATGTTTTATGCACTATGGGGTTATTACTAAAAGGTTAATCAATATTATCTTCTGCTAAATGCAAGTTCTCTACATTAATTATATTTGCCAATAACTTCTGTAAAATAAAAAGAATAATTGAAACTGCTGGAACAGTAGTTAATAATGTTATGGTTTAGGGAGAAAGTTTTTGGTAGGATTACCCTGGACTTTGGAACAAAGGAATCGAATTGGGCATTTAGTAGACTTAGAAAATATATTAATAAAATCGAAACTATAATTATAACTTTCTTGATCAACAACAAAAATTTCAGTTATAGACGAAAGGAAGTATTTAAATTTCTCCAAGAAACTGTCTCATAAGAAAATTATGGACACATCACAGTATAGAAAGAAATTGTCGCGTAGTGTATTATGGAAAACAGTAATCATTTTCGAAAGTATTGGTCGTATAAATTATTATCAATGAAAGTATAATGTAATTTCACAATATCTACCTAATAATCTGGTATGAGGCGTTTTATACCTTGATAATTGTTATTTTGAAAATGGCCAATTGAACGACAAATACTATACGACACAAGTGTTACTTTATATCTGTTGATTCCTGGTATCCCATTTTCAGTACAACTACCTAATAGTGAGGGAGATTAGATCAGCTAAACTTCTATAGGCCATGGAGGTTGAAGGGTGTGATCGAGTTTTTTGTCAGCAGGGGTGAAATAATTGTTTGTTTGTAATTAAGCACAAACCTACACGATGGGCTATCTGTGCTCTGCCCACCACGGGTATCGAAACCCGGATATTAGCGTTGTAAGTCCGCAGACATACCGCTGTGCTACTGGGGGACAGTGAAATAAATAATTAGTCAAACGGTGAATAAAAGGCGTGAAAGATACTTTACGGAAATAATCACCAGGGATCGAAAAGAAGGATTTCATATTTTATTAAGGAGAAGAAAAATTAAAAATTAATTAACCAGCTATCTGTTGAATAATTAATCGTGATGAAATAGTAATATATTATTCAAATACTTAACGTATTTTAGGCCATTAGTGAT
>NW_013677347.1:11308-14140 GCF_000517525.1 Limulus polyphemus | reverse complement strand
TAAAAGTAAAAAGTCATAAGAGATGATGAAAAAAAATATATAGTGAAAGTATATAGATTCTGTATGAAAATTGTTTTAGCAACTTGAACAGAAATGAAGTAAGAAAGTGGCTGAAACATTTTATTTGAACTGGATAAATAAGTATTTTACATTTATACTCAATGGAATATAATCATTACGGAATAATTCACACACACATAAAAATACGGACTGTAATAGTATATTAAAGTTGCGTTTTACATGTTTATTATATGTGTATGGGTACTTAATTCAATAACGTTTTCTCAACATCAAATAAGTTGATATTTAACCTTTTAATTATTTAAATAAAACTATATTTTTTGTTCTCGTTAGATTCGCGAGATAAATGATAACATTACACCAGGTGACTTGTTATAAGATAAGTTAAAAGTGTTATCTTAATTTCTATATTAGCCTTTTAAATAAGTATTCCTTTTTAGACACTTGACTTGCATTAAACTAACACCAGAGGATAAAAGTCTGAATCCGTGGTACACAACAAATTGAATAATCAATTTTTGAAGATTTCGTTTAGGGGTGGATGTTTCCAATATTTTGGAACTATCAAAAGATCATTTCATTTTCCTATACACTTTTTTCCAATTTGCTAAAGGTAATTTCGCTTTTCTTTCTCTAGCTTTCAAAGAGGGGCAGTTAGATTAGCATCAGGAGTTACAGGATAGCTATTTGTTAGCTAAAATAACTTTTATATTAGCAGCACTTTTTCTATGAATAACTACTTTACAGCTGGACAATATGATTTTCATTTTGCTGCTGTAAGTTAGCCCATTCTCTCTATAACTATCCAATGATGACAAAGATTAGGTCAACTAAATTCTAAAGGTTACGGAGGCTAGAAAGTGATTGCGTTTTTGTCAGCACAAAAGTTTTTGTCAGTTTTTGTGTACAATGAAGCAAATAATTAGTCAAATGGTGAATATAGAAAGAAGGGAAAGTGGTCGCCTTGGAAACTTAAACGTGTATGTGCTTCATGTAATGGTTTAAAACAATCAAAGTTTCCTGCTTTTATTTCTCAACAAAATGTAGCTCAATAAAAACTGGATTTTATTAGCTTCATGGTTACTAACTCATATATAACAAACATAGCGCTGGTGTTTGTATCTAAAATTTATTGTATATGCTCATTCCATATGTGAATTTATGTATTTCTAGATACCAGGAATCAACAGCTATAACGTAACAAATTGTGTTACAGTTCTTTATATGACCATTTGGATAAATGTTAAAAATAACAAATATCGTGGTATATAACGCCATACATTGGAGAAGTGTGGTCCATGAACAGTACATTTTGTGAAATTACATCATAATATAACTGATGATAATTTTTACAAACAATACTTTTCAAAACGATTTTTTGTTTTCCTCAAAAATGTACACAACAATTTCTTTCTTTAGAGTTCCCTTTCCGTACAGACGGACTATTATGGTCCTTAATTTTATTGTTATTACCGTGAAAATTGCATAAAACTAAGAACAAGCCTTCTATATTTTATATAGATTTGGTCTTAAAGAATCTAAAAGTTGGACTTAGTATTTCTTTCATTTTCTATATTGTGTTATGTCCAAAATTTAATACGTTCTTTCGTCTGGAAAGTACATGTTTTATTTTAATTGGTTTTCATTAATATATTTTTAAAACTTCTCAGTTTATCTTTGGAATCCTTGTTCCTATTCTCAAGTATTCTGACTAATAACTATCCTACTGAACGATCAATTTACTGCTATAGCCATTTTACTTATTCTTTTATATCACAGATATTATTGACAAGTAGAACTTATGTAACGATCTATCTTCGATTGAAAGTTAATATCGATCATTCGTTGCGTATTTTTAGACCAACAGGACGCAAATCACGAACATACAACTAGACACGATAACTAAACCAAATAATATGAAATAATTTATTATATATTTAGTTTTAAGTTGCCTATAAATGATTTAAAATTTATCAAATCATGTATTATAATATCTGACCAAAATTAATCATTGGCGGTATGTTTATATCAGTCACGTATTTAAAATTGGCATATAATTAACTGATGTATAATTTAATTGCTATTATTTCTTCCTACCCATTATAACAGTTGTATATGTAAAACTTTAAATAGAAGTTAAGTGTTATACGTGGTAGTTATTAGGTTGCTAAAGAAAAAGATAAACAAGCAAATTTAGCTATAGGGTGACAAATCCTGAATAGAGAAAGATAAAAGGTAAAAATCTCAGTAAAAGAGGAATTAATTGTTACAATTTAAGCCAACCGGTCTTCATCACTTGAAATTCGACTCGCTGACGCAACACTATTTTATCCCTCCATCTATATATAGACGAAATGTGTGTTTTTTGCACCCCAACTCCTCCGAACCTCTGGGGCCAATCTCAACTAAAATTTGTATATAAACACTATAAGCTATGGGAAATGTGCTATGGGGGTCAAAAGTGAACTTAACCCTATTTCTATTTTGTAAAGCCTGTTGGTTAATTACTCCCAGCCTATTGAGTCAATCTCAAATAATCTTGGCAGGTTGTGACGCTTCTTTAGACAATGTTGAATATTCTAAAGGGATTTAAGGTCAAAGCTCAAACAACCATGCTTTTCTCACGGTCAATGAGATGTAGGGTGTTCAAGGGTGGGATCACCTCAAAATCTTTATTTGTTGGTAGATGGAAAATAAACTGCAAATGTTATTTATGAAGAAGCTTTGTTATAATTTGAAAAACTGAGATACAGTTTGTGTTTAAGTTATTACTTTGAAATATATGACTGCTGTTAAACTTGCATTGTTTTA
>NW_013677347.1:2935-10380 GCF_000517525.1 Limulus polyphemus | reverse complement strand
TTCAATACACGGGGATGTTAAGTATGTCAAACATCATTTTGTAACTGTATTAACATTAAAAAACAAGTTCATATTTTCCTATTGAAATTCGGAATAGGTTTAATTAAGATGTCCTTAAAAAGCCTTAAAACTTTAAGTTCCTTATTTAAACATACGGAAACAAATTAACTTATATCATTAAATAATTTGTATTTTATTCTTCAGTACTTGACCCTTATCTATTGGACGAACTCTCTCCTTCGAAACTGTAACAGACTGTTGCAAAATACATCCTATAGTGTCTGAAATGAATCTTTCTCGGGATTGCGCCTATGTCTTTCTTTATGTACCGACAAAGCAGTTAAAATCATAGTGAACTTATCTAAAAAAGACTGAGATGCACATAGAATTGGTATGGGCATCTGTGTATCTTAGAAACGTAATGTCTAGGTAAACAGAAAAAGGGAAAACATATTTGGTAATTTATGAATGAAAGTAAATTTATGTGATGTGTTACCCTTGTCACAAACAAGGAAATAACTTATCCTCAATCTCTTCAGTCATTCGAGCAGTGTGCTGTGGCTAGTGGTATGGTAAAGGGAGTTTAGGTTATATGAACAGAATCATTGAATACAGGTCCAAACAGGTTATAATTTCGTTGTATTAGTCATTGGTTAGGTCAAGGGACCTTCTCTGAACTCTTTCAAACAATACAACGTCCTTTCTATGGTAAGGAGCCCAAGACTGAAATCACTACTCCAAACCAATTCTCACCATTAAGTATGAAAAAAGATGGTGCATCAACACTATCAGTTCCCTTAACAATCTTAAACACCTCAATAAGATCCCCCTCTCACTCTTCTTTTATCAAGAGAAAACAATTTCAAAGATCTTAACCTGTTCTCGTATTATAACCCCCTCTATCCCAGGCACCATTTTAATAAGGACTAGGGGACACACGTATAAATTGATAACTCCAACCTTGCAATTGAACTAAGACAGTTATATTTTTCAAAAAAGATGGTTGGCCTTTGGAACGGGTTACCATCAGATGTTGCGGAGACAGTATATTTAAGTGAGTTTAAGAGAATGCTTGTTAACTTTATAAATGATAAGAGCTGTCTTTTTTCTTTAATAGTTTTAATTTAAAACGTGGGACACCCAAGGTAGATCTATAGTTCCCTAAACATTACGTTATACTGTCTGTTATCTTGCGATTGTTATAAATTTATTATAACAGTCGTAATGAAACGGTAGGTTATACATTATTCAAAATGATTATGTTTGTTACGTAAGTTACACATTTTTATTTTCATAGAAATAAACGTACAATATGAGAATTTTGATAATCTATGTATTATATTTGATAAAGAAAGAGCCCATTAATGAGTTTGTAATTGAACTTGATCTTGACCCTAATCTTCATCACTATTAGATATTTGTACTGAAAATGGGATACCAGGAATCAACAGATATAAAGTAATACTTGTGTCGTATAGTATTTGTCGCTCAATTGGCCATTTTCAAAATAACAATTATCAAGGTATATAACGCCTCATACCAGATTATTAAGTAGATATTGTGAAATTACATTATACTTTCATTGATAATAATTTATTCGACCAATACTTTCGAAACTGAGTACTTGTTTCCATTATACACTACGCGACAATTTCTTTCTATACTGTGATGTATCCATAATTTTCTTATGAGACAGTTTCTTGGGGAAATTCAAATACTTCCTTTCGTCTATAACTGAAATTTTTGTTGTCGATCAAGAAAGTTATAATTATAGTTTCGATTTTATTAATATATTTTATAAGTCTACTAAATGCCCCTTTATATTTCTTTGTTCCAAACTCTAGAGTAATCCTACCAAAAACTTTCTCTCTAAAACATAACGTAATTAACTACTGTTTCAGCCTTTTCAATGATACTTTTTATTTTACACATGTTATTGGCAAATATAATTAATGTAGAGAACTTGCATTGATTAGAAGATAATATTGATTAACCTTTTAGTAATAACCCCATAGTGCATAAAATATTTCTGAACCAACTGGACGAGAACCAGGAATTAATAGCCAGACCGATAAATAACTTAAATAATATGATAAAATTTAGAATATGTTTAGTTGTACGTTCTCCATAAATGACTTAAAGTATAAAATTGTGTATTAGATTATCTGAATTGTGTATTAGATGATCATATATATAAGGATGACACAAAAATTAACAATGCGTGACTTAAAACCCCAAATTCAGTAGTTTTTGTATTTCTGGTAACAAATGAACAACCCATATTGCTTCCACTGTAATGAACGATCACAGTCTTGCAGTTGTTCTTATTGGCTACATGTGACAATCTTGTCTACTGGTGTCAAGTGGTTGTTTGTTTTATCACTTCATGAAGCACGTGCACACCGAAAATGCCTGGTGACCAGTTTCCTTTCTTCCTTCATTCGACCGTTAGCCAATCATTTTGTTTGACCTCTGCAGAAGGCAACTCCGTCGTTAACTTCAACCTCTGTGACCTATAGCGTTTCAGCGGATATAATCCTTGTTACCATTGGGTAATCCTGAAGTATAAAGCTGACCAGCAGTGATAATTTTGTTCATTTTGTTAGTATTTTTCATTTGAAAAAGTTGAAGATGGATAGACAAATAAAGTGTTAAGCTTGTGACAGCAATATTCACAGAAAGCTCCTGAATTATTTTAACGTAAGAAAAACATTTCAAGTGTTTAATGTGAATTTCATGGAATATGTTACTTATTAATGTTTATAAATGTGTCCTAAGCATACTAAAAGACATATAGTTGCAAGCGTAATGGATCCCCAGCGCCCTTTGCACAAAAATTTATCATGTCCTCATAAGGAATAGCACGAATAACAAAAGATGACCATCATATTTTACCTAAATAATGAGAGAATTAATAAACTTCTAAAGCCGTTTTTGGAACGAACTCATAAACATTAAAAAGGTAAATTATTATAATCAACGCAGATAATGTGAATGTTACTTTATTGTTTTAACAGGAATTTAACAATTTAATATGGAGAACAACTGAGCGAGTGATAAAGGATTGACACGTCGATAGACGCAATACTTCTGTGTTTTCTGTAACTGTGAGACGGACAGAAAAAACAATATGAATCGCCACTCTTCATCAATGCATGAGCACAGTTCGAAGATTCTAGAATGTTATGGAGAACGCTTTTTAAATAAAGCTGCTTTGCGTTCCCACACTGAAAACCTTACATAAAGAAGGTTATAGTTGCAATCTGTGTACACGAAGCTTTTGCCGAAGAGCTCTACTGAGACGTCATATGAGTGTCCACAGCGGTTTAAAGGAATTTTTGTGTGAACTTTGTATTTATGCTACGAGTCATAAAAGCAATTTGGAGAGACATCAGTTTCGTATCCACGGAATTCCAGCGAAGAAACATCGAAAAAGGAATTCGGTGTCCAAACAATCGGGAAAGTCTTCACCATCGTCTTTGGGTTTGTCTTCTGGAGAAGAGGAGAGTAATCGTGGGAAATTTATCAAAGTATCCAATAATCAATCCATTGTATATACACCCGAATTACCAGAGTCTATTTCTGAAGAACCATCAATTACAAAGATAGAAGATATTAACAGAAATGAAACTAAAGGAACAGACGGAATTTCTCCAACAAAGGAAAACATTCGATTGTGTTGCTTTCCTTAGAAATGTTTGAAATGCAACAGCGTTTTCAAGAAGTAGTCAGACTTCATAATTCACGGTGACCAGATGCACCCACCACGAGACACCTTCGATATGACACTTATTCATGCAGCTTTGAGAGATGGTCAGCAGGCTCAAGAGAAACCTTTGAACTTGGTTATTCATCCTCCACGAGAACCATTTTAATACATAAGAGCTCATATTGTTAATAAAATTTAATATGATTTGGTCTAAGTAATTATTTATTAAAGTAAGATATCTACCTTTCATTTTGAATTTATTCTTTGCTACTTTAATCATTATTACGTTTTATAATTTCAAATGATCTGAAATAGAGTTAACCTGTAATTTAGATTTAGTAGTTAAATTATACTTTGGATTTAGTAGTTAAGTAATGGCCGATATATAATGAGTTTATGATATTTGCCTACAAGATTGATACACAGTTTTCTTTTTAACACAAATATGTTTTTCAATACTTGTCTTAATATTTAGTGTCTGTGTAATGTATTAGATAATTAAAGTTTCTTTGTCTTTTCTTTACACGTTTGGTGTTTAGTGTGTGTACTTACCCGATAAGATATGCTGGGTATCACGACATTTTACTAACGTAGTAAATGACTGCCGATAAATAATTATTTTCTCAAAATCAGAATAATAAAGTGAATGAATAAAAATGCTATCAAATTATACCAAATACGTTCATTATTATTTATGTTTGCACGGGTACAAATTTTATGACGTAATTTTCATGTTGAAGTTCTTTTGACATGATAACGGTTGCTTTTATAATATTTCGATAATATAATTTCTATTCATGCAGAAAACGTTAAAATCAAATAATAACAACAATGCAATCCATAAATCTGTATTGAAGTTCTGTACTAATTTCATTATAAACATATTGCATTCTTAAAATTAAGATTCCAGTGTATTCCATCGTTTGAAACTGATAGTTATTTGTATGAGATACGGCGAAATTTACAATATGCTTAGTAAGATATGTTTGTTAGGATTTTTGTGTGTATTAGCTCAGTATGGCATATACATTTGTTATGAAACTATTACGTGTACATATGACTCTAGGAAATATCCTTTATAGTATTCAGGAAAGAAAAGTTATTGTTGTATTAAAACATTTTTTCAATATTATTTTTATTTGCTACATTTATTTGTAACATAACATAAGCAAAAATCTTGTAATAAAGACATTAGAGACTAGATAAGTAAATTATTAATTATTTCAATCACTATATAGTTTAACATCTGTTGTTCAGTACTAGTTATAATTTAAGATTCATTTTTGTCATATAGTTACTAACCTTAAAATTAAATAAAGATTGCATAGTACGAAAAGGCATTCCTAAAATAATTCTATAAGTTGAAACAAAAAAATCACTTTTAGTTGAAAAATCTTAAGGCGGTGTCACAGTTTGTCATTCGCAAAATGTTGTATTATCCGAATAAGTATTTAACCTTCGAGAACTGTAGATTACTGATTTGTATTCCAATGCTACTGACATAGGCCATGTGTATTTCTTGCCTGATCAAATGCTTGTCAAGATAGATTTATTATTAATAAAATAATAATAATATTATTATTATTATTAAAAAATAAGACAAAAGGCTATTCAACCATTATATGTCAGGACTAGAAAAGTTAGAAATTAATTAATATATATTTTTCATAATACACTGATCATAAATACATTATGTCATAAATGAGTAAAACAGACGAATCCTCTAATTACTAGAATGCATTATTTAATTTTTAAGGTATTCTACAATGAACATACCAATATCATCTCACAAGTTTCGGCAAGTTTAGGAGATTTAATTTAGTCTTATGTCCATATACTAAGTTAACAATGCATAAGTGTCAAATTCAATAGTCATACCAAATGTTTAAAATTATGTTAAAAATTATAGCAAAAAATTAATGAAATATTAATTCAAGATTTGCATGGTTTGATGTAAATTCCTTTCTCATCACTAATGGCCTAAAATACGTTAAGCATTTGAATAATACATTACTATGCCGTCACGATTAATTATTCAACGGATAGCTGGTAAATTAATTTTTAATTTTTCTTCTCCTTAATAAAATATGTAATCCTTGTTTTCGATCCCTGGTGATTATTTTCGTTATGTATCTTTCAGGCCTTTTATTCACCGTTTGGCTAATTATTTATTTCACCCCTTCCCCCCAGTAGGACAGCGGTATGTCTGCGGACTTACAACGCTAGAATCCGGGTTTCGATAGCCCTGGTGGGCAGAGCACAGATAGCCCATCGCGTAGCCTTGTGCTTAATTACAAACAAACAATTATTTCAGCCCTGCTGACATGAACTCGATCACACTCTTCAACCTCCATGGCCTATAGAAGTTTAGCTGATAAAGAGATTCTGAATATCTGAAAACTTACGACTCAGAAAGTTATAAAGAATACAAACTAAAAGTTAATTGATAGTTATCATTTGGAGCTGGGATTTCTTTATTAGTTGTGATTCTTGTCGGTTTTTGTTTATTATGTCATCGGTGGAAAGTCAACGCCTAAACACAATACGATTTTATTGAAAACGTGAATTAGAGTAAAGCTTTGTATATATGTATAGAAAACTATCGGTCTGAACCTGATGTAGAAACACTCAACTTTTATGGTTTGATTACTTTTAAACACTAAACTACACAATAAGATAACTGTGCTCTGCCAATCATGGGTATTGAACACCGAATTTTATCTGAGTAAGTTTACAGTGTTACCTGTGATTCACTGAGGAGCGCAAATATAATTAAAGTTTCCGTTCGAACATTATTTTTCATTTACAGGGCATATTTGTACTCACTTTTAGTATATTAGGTATAAGCTCATTTTGAAAGACAAACAATTGAATAACCAGTAATTCAGAAATTGTTCTTTAGCCTAACTACATGTATAAAAACAGCCAGGTTAAGATAATCCATATACCGATGTAATATATAGAAAAAATTAAGTTATACAAAATAGTTTTGTTTGTTGTATATTGCTCAAAATAAACGCTATCTCTTCTTGCCTTTCGTAATTTAAAAGAGATATAGACTAAATAGAAGGCAGCTAACGAACACCGCCCACCCCCACCTCTTGGGCTACTGTAGTTGAATAGTAGAATGGAACGTCACAGTACAAGACCCCCACAGCTGAAAAGACGACAAGTTTGATGATGGGATTTAAACTCACAGATTGCAATTCAAGTATCCTGATCACGACGATGTTTCAAGTCACGAAAATAAGTCAAACGAAGTATTTCAATATTTATTGTTGAAGATTTTAATTTTATAACAACTATTCTGCAAAACAAAGAAGCCGTTGGAAATTACTAACAATATGTTTTAAATACAGACTTCTCATTCTAAAAACATCAATTAATACAATTTTTATATAATTAAATTTTCCAACTTTACAGAATTTTCTTTGTTTTACAAAATGAAGCACATTGATTAGAATGTAACTTTTAGTTTCACAATTGGTTTTTCCCTCTCTATTGTACAGCCAACTTACACGAATAGAGATAGTTTGCAGAGGTAGCGGAAGGTTGAAAAACTTTGCTTAATGTGAAAAAGTATATATAAAAGCGTTTAATTGTTAGATCATGGAGAGCATGCTTGGAAGAAAATTAAAATAATTTAACGATTATTTTAAGTAAATAAGACGAATTTTTATTGTACTGAAATAACATCTAAGAACCTTTTATTAATTCCTATTTACACATTTGTAAA
>NW_013677347.1:0-2023 GCF_000517525.1 Limulus polyphemus | reverse complement strand
TGAACTCTTTCAAACAATTCAACGTCCTTTTTATGATAAGGAGCCCAAGACTGAAATTACTACTCCAAATCTGACCTAACCAGTGACTAATACAACGAAATTATAACCTGTTTGGACCTGTATTCAATGATTCTGTTCATATAACCTAAACTCTTTTTACCATACCACTAGCCATAGCACACTGCTTAAATGACTGAAGAGACCAAAGATAAGTTATTTCTTTATTTGTGACAAGTGTAACACATTACATGAATTTACTCTCATTCATAAATTACCGAATATGTTTTCCCTCTTTCTGTTTACTTAGACATTACGTTTCTTTTTAAGATACACAGATGCCCATATCAATTCTTTGTGCATCTCAGTCTTCTTTAGATAAGTTCATTATAATTTTAACTGCTATTGTCGGTACATGAAGAAAGACACGGGCGCAAAGCTGAGAAAGATTCATTTCAGACACATTAGGATATATTTTGCAATAGTCTGTTACAGTTTCGAAGGAGAGAGTTCGTCCAATAGATAAGTGTCAAGTACTGAAGAATAAAATACAAATTATTTAATGATATAAGTTAATTTGTTTCCGTACGTTTATATAAGGAACTTAAAGTTTTAAGACTTTTTAAGGGCATCTTAATTAAACCTATTCCCTCTTTCAATAGGAAAATATGAACTTGTTTATTAGTGTTGATACAGTTACAAAATGATGTTTGACATACTTAACATCCCCGTGTATTGAAAATGTAATTTCTCGGTTTATTGTTTATTGACTAGCAAGTGAAAATGAAGCGTACAGAAACCCTAAGGTACAGTATTCGCATTTGTTTTACAGAAACTATATATATACATACATACAGTTGTATATATTTTTTCCTACTGAGCATTTTTATTGCAATTAAAAAACAGAATATAATATTGTTTGGTAATCAGTTGCTTAACTTCATTTTCCCTTCAATTTTTGGATATTTCGAAGATTCGTAATTTGGTTTGTAGTTCGCTGAAACATTGAACTACTGGATTAAAGGGCGCTCAAACTCAATATTTATACTTATTTTTAGTACAACTACAATAATGTACAAGCAACTCTTCCATCTGATGTACGCAGTAAGTATATTAGTTCTATTTGTTTTGGTGTGACATAACTGGTGATTCTGGTTAAACCTACTTTTTCGTTGGTAAAGAGTAGGCGGTGTGTGGGACTACGAAGCTGTCTTCCCTCTACTTTAACACTTCTGAATTAGAGACGGTTAGCTCAAATAAATTAAATTAAACAAACAACATAACTTTTTGCTTCAAGCTGGCTAATGTTCCAAAAATGTTAGATTGAAAGAAAAGTAATACTCAAAAATTTACAAATCTTCTTACACAGTATTGCTTATAGAAATTTTAAACATTTGCTTACGTCTCTTGTATATATACAGGTGTTGTGTTCATTGTATTAGTACCAGTTGTGAAAACACACGTGGTCATAACATTCACTGTTGCCACATCTGGTTATTCTCTATCTGGTGATAGTGCATCTTCACAACAAACCTGCACGTAGTTTCCATTGTAAAAGGCTCTACAGTGTCCAAATCATACCATCTAGTGCACGAGAACAACGGTTTGCCAGCGATCGTTATAATCAGTCAATTATCAGCGTAATTATCAGTCAATGTTATAGAGAAAAAATGAATTGATTTGTCGAAAGACTATAGATACTTCTGTTTTTCGTGTGTCCCTATAGATTAGTTTATATTAACTATGTTAAAAAGTATCTCACAGCTAAGCCATAAGCTCCAGAGTCGTTGATACATAATTTTTTGCAAAAAAAAAACGTTTTTAAAATTTGTATATAAATCAGCTGGTATTTTCACAAACTTATTAGCTTTGTCGTATAAATAGTTCTTTCAATTTATCAATAATATCTTTGTTTGTCAGATGGATTAATAGTTGTTTGCATTTTTGTTTTTAATTATTAGTTTTAATTATGAATGCGTTAACAATAAGAACTGAAGACTATGAATACATTTCCATTTAATGTCTA
>NW_013677346.1:9085-14210 GCF_000517525.1 Limulus polyphemus | reverse complement strand
GGTGTAGAACCATGTTTAACATCAATACGGTGTAGAACCATATTAAACATCAATACGGTGTAGAACCATGTTTAACATCAATACGGTGTAGAACCATGTTTAACATCAATACTTAATGTACAAACAGATGTTCTAAACACGATAGTAACTGGTAACAGGTTACCTTAAAATACAAACATATGTTTTAAACACGACAGTAACCGGTAACAGGTTACCTTAATCCTATTTGTCCACGATGTATACACGTTACTGGAGTGATCATATTTGTCCACGATGTATACATGTTACTAGAATGATCCTATTTGTCCACCTCAGTCTACATGTTACTGGAGTGATCATATTTGTCCACGATGTACAGTACACACGTTACTGGAATGTTTCTATTTGCCCATGATGTATACATGTTACTGAAAAGGTTCCTGTTTCTTTTTCCTGATTTTACTTTAACTCATTACCTTCACTACAGTAACGAAACAAGCAGTTGAACTCCTTATACCAGTGTTGATCACATTGGCAAAATGTCGATATCTATCCGTTAAACAAACCCCAGTGTTTCATCACACCACATTGATGAAACTTCTATAAATGAACCAATAACACCAAGAAACTACTGTATAGTACTTTTTATGTTAAGTTTCTCTTACAAAGAATTAATTATAAGATACAGCAGTCATCTTATGAAGATAGTTGTTAAGCAGACTTGATGTGAAAGATATGAACAGTTCCGGACATCAGTAATGGCAGGATATTTTGTGAGTATGAATACTGATAAACATTTGTGATATCTCACAATGATATGGTCTTAACTTTAGCTACTTTCACTCGGATAAATTTAGAAGACACGGAGAAAATTTGATGTGTTAAATCAGGATGTGTAAGTTATATTCAGTCAACTACAGTTGTAGTGTCAGATCTTAGTATCTGAGTTAATCAGCATTTGACAGTATGGTTAACGTTAGGGTTAAGTGTAAAACAGATCAATATTTAAATAATAAAAAATACCTTCAGAACTGACTAGAGATAGTTGGATGAATTATCTTACGGTAACCTGTTACCGGTTACTGTCGTGTTTAAAACATCTGTTTGTACTTTAAGGTAACCTGTTACCGGTTACTGTCGTGTTTAAAACATCTGTTTGTACTTTAAGGTAACCCTGATTATATATTATTTCTCTTTATGTTATTCTAATACATGTATCATATCAAACGTCTTTTATTTCATTACGCATAAGCTAACACAAATCGTGGATAATATGTTTTATTTGAAGGACAAAATATTTATCCTGTTCAACTTAAATTTGGCATGATCCTGGTTTCTGAAATTCCTAGATTTTCAAGTGTCGAAAACGTTTACATTTTGCTGACATTCTGCGTGAAATGTTTTCGGTATATCGTTATTCATGTTTTATTTCTGGTATAGATTTACTTTGTTTCTTGTACCAAAGAGCTATGTGTCCTAGCAGTAAATATGAACTGATGCACTAGAGGGAAGGCAAATAGTAAACACCTTCCGCCAACTCTTAAGTTACTCTTGTCAGACTGAATGGTGAGATTTGAACTATCACCTTTATAAAGCATTATGAACTAAAGTTTAACAGAAACTGTATAATAGGCTAACAATGATATACTTGACGTAGTAAAATGTTGTTAAATTTATCTCACTGCATTTGTTTTATTTAAACCAGTAGCTGTGGTATGACATTAAATACTTCTACCATTAATACGATAGTAACCGGTAACAGGTTACCTTAAAGTACAAACAGATGTTTAAAACACAACAGTAACCGGTAACAAATTCACGATTTCACTCTGAAATTACCTGTTAGATACCTATTTCTCACCTTGCGTTGTGGTGTTCTGATATTTTCTGAGGCAGTCTTTCTCCATTGGCTTTGTCACCATCAACTTGTGGTGTTCGGAGTTCGATCCACACACACACAGTTCAGTCGGCTGCTTCAAGATTGGAGAATCAGAGTGTGCACCAACCAGGGTCACCAGAACGATTGGCGCGTGCTCCGCATTAAACCAGCTTTTCACGTGAGCCTTGCGCGATCCTGGGATTTCATTTTTCTTGCTTTCCACTTTTCTCTAGTTGAGAATCATATTTGTTGGAACAGCTAACGTTCCATTGTGCCCAATCCTCGGTGGGGGTTATTTCCATGCTTCATTGTTCATTACTTAATTAATACATATCTATATTCGTCTATTATTTTTCACTCATTCGTTTCTTAATTAATAATTATCTAGAATCCATCCGCTAGTTCATTATTTATATTGAATTGATTCAATAGGTGTCGCTCGACACGTGTAAAGCGAAACGTTTTTTTTTTCTTTACCACCATAACTGACTTCGTGTGAGTGAGCTACTTTCACTTCTAATCACTGTAGTATCCAGAAAATAAAAGTTTTTAGCTAATGAACTTCCGTGAGTTAAGCGTAGCCCAGCGGTTATCGTGTCGGATTTTGTAACTAAGGGATCTGCGTTTAGGTCCCGTTACCACCCCCAAAAATAGCACTCTGAACTTTGGGGCTGTGATGCGTTATAAGAGTAACCGTCAGACCTCAGTATCTAGCCAGCTGACCAACTTCCTTCCTTCTAGTCTGTCACTACTAGCCCTCCCTAATACATTGGCTATCTGCGCGATGTTTGTACCCTTCATTAAGATTGTTTGTTTTGTTCGTAGGCCTAGCTGTAATTATTAGAAACTAATCAAGTGAGTATCAACCACGGACACATCAGGAGATAATGCTGCTCTATAAATGTCTTTACGATTATACAAGATAACCAGTTGATTCTCCTTTAGCTCTTAAGCCAAGTAAAGGTTGTAAAGGAAATCAGATGTTTGTTTGTTTGTTTGTTTCAAACTTTCACACAAAGCTACAATTAGTATCACAGTTATAGTGGTCTTGTAAGTTGAACAACAAGAAAGAAATACGCCACAGGTGTCCTCTTGAATGTTGGTCCAGAATGCAGAAAGAGGAGAGATGTGGCCTAATTTTCTTTACCAGATTTAGGTTACTTCCTGCTTTATACAGTTGAATTGCCATCCATTTAAGTGGGAAGTGAAAATACGCTTGGGTGAAGTAATTAAGGATTCTACCATCTTCACCTACTTACACACGTGCGCAGTGAAGGTAAACGTGGATTGAAAACATTGAAGTAGGTGCTCGTTAAGAAACCAAATTATATTTTCAACACTTTCAATACTGTTAAAGTCATTTCACAGTGAGGTTCTGAAACATCAGTTGTTGTTTTTCTGTACAGGAAAACGAGGCCAATAGGGTGCGCATGTGTAACAAGCTGTAATGATAAGACCGTAGGATGGGTAGAACGTATTCGTTTCTTATTGAAGTGGTTGACGTTCCAACATCAAATATTTTGTTACTTATAAGCTTTAGTACGTTCAGGCTGGATTAGTAATTTTTGTAAGATATTGATCTGAAGAATTCTGTTTCTTGAATCTTTAAAACTTTGAAATTGTTGGACAGAAATTTAAAAATCCATGTTACTGTGATAATACTTATACGTTTTTATAATATTATTCTCAATTCATCGGCTCTTTCTGAGTATGTGCAGCTTTCACTGAGCACATGGTCAAGAAATTCATTAACTGAATTTTGTTCTAGCTGCCTTTGTTCCTTTGTCATTCTCTTGAGGTATCAACTGTTTTGCCCGTGGAGGATATGACTATAATGTTGCACGTTGTACTGGTTAATGTTTAGTGGATTAAGTACTCCACTGGTTAACGTTTAGTGGATTAAGTACTCTACTGGTTAACGTATAGTGGATTAAGTACTCCACTGGTTAACGTATAGTGGATTAAGTACTCCACTGGTTAACGTTTAGTGGTTTAAGTACTCTACTGGTTAACGTTTAGTGGATTAAATACTCCACTGGTTAACGTTTAGTGGATTAAGTACTCTACTGGTTAACGTTTAGTGGATTAAATACTCCACTGGTTAACGTTCAGTGGATTAAGTACTCTACTGGTTAACGTTTAGTGGATTAAGTACTCCACTGGTTAACGTTTAGTGGATTAAGTACTCCACTGGTTAACGTTTAGTGAATTAAGTACTCTACTGGTTAACGTTTAGTGAATTAAGTACTCTACTGGTTAACGTTTAGTGGATTAAGTACTCCACTGGTTAACGTATAGTGCTTCATTTCAGTGGTATTACTCATTCCATATAGATATTCCTTTAACAATTAGAAGTCATATTATGTTCCAGTGTGATACCTCATGTTGGACTAGTAGAAACTAGAACATTTTGGACAAGTATGGCAAAATAGATATAAGTTAATTTAACAAATATAAATCTTATATAGAAAACGGGTTAATGAGATAAAACACGTTATAATAGAATATAAATACTTCTACACGACAGGGCAGTTTATTAAAAACCTTCTATGCGTGCTTGTCCAAATGCTTGGTAGGTTTGAGAACATTAATGGACTGTATCTGCCTGAGGAACTCTTCTAGTACAGAAGCCGAAACGTCGTCTCCTTTCCTTCAACGGGCAGTTACAGTCCACTTCAAGTTTTCAAACCTACTCTGTCTACTCAGCCTAAAGTTCCATTCAATCAAAATCCAGATTAAAAAAATCAAGTCATGTATTTAGTGAAGAGGTGGTTAACTTAGTAGTGTAGTCACGTGACAGTTAGTCTGAAAGGTCGTCCACAATATGAAGTTTCTGTAAAAGTTAAAAAGGAACACTTTAGTAAGTACGATTGGTTTAGGAGGTGATGTCATCACAAGACATTCCTCTGCTAATCAGTTCACTTTAGTCTATCATGAAAGGTAGTCTTCCATTAGAAAAACTGTGAATTCGTGGTTTTTAGATGAAAATAAAGCAGGTGGATGGACTTGGTAAGTGCCAGAGACTGTGTCACAACTGGTTCATTTGACTTGGTAAGTACCAGACACTGTGTCACAATTAGTTCATTTGACTTGGTAAGTTCCAGAAACTGTGTCACAATGGTTCATTTGACTTGGTAAGTACCAGACACTGTGTCACAACTGGTTCATTTGACTTAGTAAGTACCAGAAACTGTGTCACAACTGGTTCATTTGACTTGGTAAGTACCGGACACTGTGTCACAACTGGTTCATTTGACTTGGTAAGTA
>NW_013677346.1:5886-8085 GCF_000517525.1 Limulus polyphemus | reverse complement strand
AAACAGTTATAAATGATCAGTCAGTGTTTTTATCAGATGAAACAGTTATAAATGATCAGTCAGTGTTTTTATCAGATGAAACAGTTTTAAATGATCAGTCCGTGTTTTTATCAGATGAAACAGTTATAAATGATCAGTCAGTGTTTTTATCAGATTAAACAGTTATAAATGATCAGTCAAGTGTTTTTATCAGATGAAACAGTTATAAATGATCAGTCAATGTTTTTATCAGATTAAACAGTTATAAATGATCAGTCAGTGTTTTTATCAGATTAAACAGTTTTAAATGATCAGTCAGTGTTTTTATCAGATTAAACAGATTTAACTGATCAGTCAGTGTTTTTATCAGATTGAACAGATTTAAATGATCAGTCAGTGTTTTTATCAGATTAAACAGATTTGAATCTGTTTCATTAGTTAGAGTTTTTTTTATTTTCCACATATATACTATTTAAACGTTTGATTGGTTAAAACCCTGCTTCTTCCCGGTGTTTCCAACGCTAAAAACTGAGATTCGATCCTTGCGGTAGGATATTCTCAGATAGCCCATTGAACAACTTTAGTTCATTGTTAAATCTTACGAGATCAACTTTCCAACTAATTATCAAACTTTATGATCGTAGACTATTTTACAAATTGTTAGAGCAATATATATATATATATATAAAACATCACTTCCATGTTGAAAATCTCGAGAAGATAATCATTAATTCCACGTAAATAATTATTATTTCAAATAATAAAGTGAGATTTTTCCGTAAATAATAGTAAAACGAAACACTGTAGTCATTTCTTGTGTGTGAAGGCCAAGCAACAACGAAAGACGTCTCAACTAGAGACGTAATACTGTTCTTATATTTCGTACCACTAGTCTGTTATAGTTACGTTCATTTATATGGTCGTCATTTCAAAGCATGAGTTTCGTAATTAGTTAAAGGAAGGATGTGATCATTAATTATTTGATAATTAGTACGACACGAAACTGGAGTAGTCATTAATTTTGGTACACAGCATAGACGTTTATTTATCCTTGTGCAGATGTTAACTATGGTACTTTACCTTGTAAAGAGTTAAAGCTGGTTATTGGCAACCCTCAAGGTAGGGAAATTAAACGAGTTTAGCCTTCAGAAAACATTTTACAGGATTTCTGCAGCAAAACAATGGATTGATCTACAACTCTTGTTCGTAGAATATTGGATGGGGTTTAATTAAATGTAAATTGTTATTACCGTAGTAACGTTACTGGCAGAACGTGCGTAGTTAAGGATGAACGTGCGTAGTTAAGGTTTCAAATTCTTCAACATTCTCGTGCTCAAAATTATTTTACTCTTGCAACTTAATTAAGCCGTTTTTGAAAACAAGACTCTCTGATATTAATGTTCGATCCCTTGTAGATATGTACCCTTATTTCAGGGTATTTAAATTCTCCTTTTACCCTCAAATTACTGACTTGTTATTTTATAACGTCACTGCCGGTGGAGTTCACATTCTTCGATCGTATTGAGTAACGTTATGTTACAACATTCAAGTTAAAGACATCAGCAAACAATCAACGAGGGTAAAAAATCAATCATCTTCTAAGTCCAGGGGCAATTAGTAGGATAAACTGTAATATGATGAGTTGAAACTTAGAAAAATGTGCTTAAAAAGTCGTACTTTTAGGCTTAATATGTACACGTAAAGTATGGGTAAAAACAAACGGAAACTCAAAAGCTGGAATAAACGAGACGTAAAACAGAGAAACTTTAATAGATAAGAAAGCGTGTGTCTAATATTATTTTATTTTCATAAGAAAAAAAAGTACTTTTTTATGCTGATGTTGTACTAAAACAAGAAAAAATAAACTTACCTACTATTTACACGTAACATGAGACTGTTCCGGTGTAAACTTAAAGCTATACCATACTATGTATGTGTTGGATTTGATATGTTCCACCTCTGGATAACACTATGTATGTGTTGGATTTGATATGTTCCACCTCTGGACAACACTATGTGTGTGTAGGGTTTGATATGCTACACCTCTGGACAACACTATGTATGTGTTGGATTTGATATGTTCCACCTCTGGACAACACTATGTATGTGTTGGATTTGATATGTTCCACCTCTGGACAACACTATGTATGTGTTGGATTTGATATGTTCCACCTCTGGACAACACTATGTATGTGTTGGATTTGATATGTTCCACCTCTG
>NW_013677346.1:0-4979 GCF_000517525.1 Limulus polyphemus | reverse complement strand
TGTGTGTGGGAGTCTTGTTTTATAGTAACAACAACATGCTATATTTTATATCCACTGTCATAGTGTACAAGACTGTAAGTCTGGGGTTCATGGTTTGAGTCCCGTTGCCCGCAAAATCCAAGGTCACACTCCTCGCTTTTGGGGAAGTGGGTGCGTTATAAGAGTGGCATTCACATCCCAGTATTGTATTAGAGTTATGGGTGCGTTATAAGAGTGGCATTCACATCCCACTATTGTATTAGAGTTAGCGGTAAGTGTTGATGACTGGTTCTTTTCCAGTTACAGCTCCGTACATATGTTTTGTCTTACTCTGGAAATGTGTATTGTGATGTCATAAAGTTGGATGAAACCTGTTTAAAGGCTGTGTGATGGTTATCTCGACCCCTCACTAAGTCCTTGGAGGAATCTAAAGGATAACATCAGATATTCCATTCCTGAGAAGATTAAAGAAGTCTTGAAAAACCTCGGAATACACTAGGAATACTAAATACTTCTAATACGGCTTCCGGTAGACTTTTGAGATATCATTACACCTCATTTTTAAAACTATTAGTCTTTATCAAATGAAATTTGGGGGCAGCTGCCCCAGGTAGTTCTTGTTTTAGTGTATATAGTTTAGTATAAATTTTTAGTTGGATTTATTACTTAGCCACATTTTGTAAAAACTAATTTTGACACAAAACATCAAATAAACGTGTGGAATAAAAATTAAAAAAAATGTTTTAACTTATTTCATTCAAACTATATTCTCGTTTTTACTGACTGCTTATAATAAGTGAGATCGTTTATGTTCTATAATAACCGCTTTTATTATTTAAATATTGTACAGTTTTGGTTTAAATGATAGATAAAATAGCGTATGATTTTATAGTTTACAAGGAAACAACGACTTGTGGATTTCCATTATAACAACACCTACAAATTACTTGTGTTTCGAGCTATAGTTTTAAAGTGTAAATCATAGTAAAGCAGAACAATGAAATACGATTCTGCGAAGTAACTTCAGACTAAGAGTGAACAAAACACCAATAGATCTGTTAATCCTTCCACCACTGGGAAATCCTCTTCATAAAAGAGCTCGACTATGGTAAAATCCACGTAGTTGGAAATGGCTTAGTTAGGGATTAATTTAACTTTCCTGCTACAGGGGGAGCTTCAAGCAATTAGGCAGTGAAATCAAGTTTATATCAACTATTGATTCTCCGAATGTTTGATAGAAATTAAAGTACAATGTCTCACATTTATTCAGGTTTTTGGAGGGAATTAAGGAACTTCTAGGGCACAGTATTTCTGTGATACACTGAGTGTAGAACCTGTAAGTATAATCCACTGATTTACACATATTTTCAGTTCATTAGTATACGTCTAGGTGAGACGATGAATGTAAAATCTCTGAGAATTTTGGTCTTGAAATCATTACACAAAGTCAATCAACAGTGAGTTACACGTGCATTACACGTGAGTCTGGGAATCACGATTAACGATACGTCCCAGTTTGACTGAATGATCAAACTTTAGAAAGCTCTGAAAGACACAAATGTCATTAGATTTATGTACGGATAAATCAGTCAACTACGTATTCATCGCGTCTTATAGTCTTGTAATGACTTAGATGTGTTACAGAAGTGAGAATAGGCTTTTGTTTGTTTGAATTTATGCACAAAGCTACACAATGGACCACCACGGGTATCGAAACCCGGTTTCTAGCGTTGTAAGTCCGCAGACGTACCGCTGTGCTACTGGGGAACATGAGAATAGGCAATAAAGAACCAGAAAAAATAATGAAATAAAAAACAGCAAAATCTTGATATACAAGGTAATCCTAATGGGTTGAGTTTAGGCCTATATCCTAGACCTAACTGAATTTAAGAAAGAATGTGAACCCTAACTTTCCAAATAAGCAAGTCGATTCTTTAGCTAGTTTAGATGAATAACATTAATTCTGCTTTTTCAAGTAACTATGTCGATTGCTGTCTGTAATCACTGAGGTTTCAGTTAGATGAATAACATTAATCCTGCTTTTTTCAAGTAACTATGTCGATTGCTGTCTGCAATCACTGAGGTTTCAGTTATTTGAACTTTGTACTTCACGAATAATAATTTAAGAAATAAGTTAAAGAAAAAAAACCTCTGCCAAAATTAGGTGACTTTGATCCTAATTTTTAACACGTTAAAGTGCTAATATACAGAAGCGTTAAATGTGCTATCTATCAAAACATTTAACAAGAACGTTAAAAGTGTTAACTACCAAAATGTATGTTTATAAATCACACGTTAAAGTATTAATATACAGAAGCGTTAAATGTGCTATCTATCAAAACATTTAACAAGAACGTTAAAAGTGTTAACTATCAAAATGTATGTTTATAAATCACACGTTAAAGTATTAATATACAGAAGCGTTAAATGTGCTATTTATCAAAACATTTAACAAGAACGTTAAAAGTGTTAACTATCAAAATGTATGTTTATAAATCACACGTTAAAGTATTAATATACAGAAGCGTTAAATGTGCTATCTATCAAAACATTTAACAAGAACGTTAAAAGTGTTAACTATCAAAATGTATGTTTATAAATCACACGTTAAAGTATTAATATACAGAAGCGTTAAATGTGCTATCTATCAAAACATTTAACAAGAACGTTAAAAGTGTTAACTACCAAAATGTATGTTTATAAATATATGCCATTTAACTTTTGTTGACATTTTTGTATAATTTATTCATCGTATAATCAGTTCAGAATTTTCATTGTCAGACTTCATTTCCTATTATATCAATCCAATCATGATTAATATTTCGTCAGTTATATATATATACACACACACATATAAAGCAAAATTGTTCCCCTATCTGTCCGGTGTCCATCGAATAACTCATAGGACGAATGGTCAGAGTTCGGCAGCTATTTCAATTTGACCCCATTAACCCTACAAATGGTCGATAAAATCAATATCAGAATGCGTTAATCCAATGCCAAACAAAAGTGACGTTTTAATGCTTTGCTAATTAAAGCTACTTTTGCAACGAACTAACTATTCTTGTGGAACGGCTCAATATAGTGGAAGGGGCGGCCCACGCCCCATTTATAACAGTACTGTTGAATTCCGACCTCTTATTGTTATAGCGTATCTTCATGACAAATGTGCTAAAGTTTCTACCAGTACACTGTGGACTGTTTAACATTTCATTGAATAACTTAAGCTAAAAAAATACGATAAGATGTTGGAAAACACGTTATTGCTCTCCTAATAACCTTATTGTGGATGTAGAAATTGTGTAAAAGATACTGTTTGTAGAAATTCCCTTAGATGTGAGTTAACATTAGTTATCATGTGACAATTTATCAATGGCGACGTTCATTCAAGTCTCTAGTTTGTGATGATTATGAAACAAAGATGATATTTTAAGAGTTTACTTACTTGAGCCACATTTATAATGGATCTAGAATTGTAGGATGGCACCAGTTCAAAAGTGATGCTAGCGAGGCACAACATGGCATGGTGGTTAGGGCACGCGACTCCACGACATTGAATATGCTCGCCCTTTTAGACATAGAGGGGTGTTATAATGTTACGGTCAATCCCTTTGGTAAAAAATGGCCTGGTTTCAAAATTAGAGACGACAATCGCAGTTAGTTTTGTACGAAGTTCAAAACAAAACCAAAAACTTCTGGTTGCCCCGAAATTACGTCAATAAAATTGTTTTCTTGAGTTTCAGAAAGGAATCTTGAACCTCTGATGCTTTCGTTAAATCAAAAGTGGTATTTGCAACATTAACAGAAAGACGAGGAGTCGACAGAAGTTTGAAAACCAAGACTATATATATATATATTACTTTGATATATTACCGCTAGATGACAATTAATACAATTCGTCTGCAGTCACTGAAATGTTTAGTCTTCTGTATTTACTCCAGTCTTATTTAAATATATATATATAACTTTTTCGTATTACCGGTAGATGGCATTTCATACAGTCCGTCTGTAGTCACTGAAATGTTTCGTCTTCTGTATTTACTCCAGTCTTATTTAAACATATATATATATATATGTAGCTTTTTCATATTACCGCCAGATGGTACTTCATACAGTTCTTCTGACAATGGTGTGTTTGCTCTAGATAAGAGATACTATGAAACATCTAATCTGAAAGATGGATAAAAACACGAAAATTTTGACTTGTTTGAACAATCGAGTTAAAATCTCTTTACGATTTTTTTAGTTGTGAGTCTTCAGAAAAACTTATGAGTTTAATGTAGTAAACTCTACGTGATAGTGTAAAGTTAATGCTATAGTTTTCTTACTCCATTTATAGTATTAATATTATATTTGTTAATGTTTGTCTAATATACCCTTGAAGGTTTGCTGACAGTACTTAATGCTAGATGCATATAGATATATCCCTTTCCTATAAACTATCATCTTATGTTTTATTAGTTTCGTATTTTCGAGGCAATTAGTGGTTGTGAAAATTTAAACGTACTTAAGAACAGTATTTATTTGTTATATTATTTAAAATAAACATTGTTACTTACAATCTCTGAATGGTTGTTTCTGAAAATGAACGAAAGTTTGTTTCCCTAGAATGTTATATTTTCTGCTATATTTTTTGAAAGTTGTAATTAAAAATATTTTTCTCAAAGAGGATATACCAGCCTAATTAGTATATAAGAGCAATGTTATTCTCTTCTTCTATTACACGCGTTTTTGTGAGAAAGTAACAAAAAGGAAAACCACTACTCAGGCGAATTACTTCTCCATTTCATAATAGTTTCTCTCGCCGTCGCTAGATGGCAGCACATAATGTTGTTGTTTCTATGTTAACAACGACAGTTTGGGACTTTTCACTTCACAACAATCATATCTGACAAACCAATTTCGCTAAAAATAAGTAAATAAATAAAGAATTCATTACATTAATATTTAATGTATCAATCACCCGAAGTATCTTTGCAAGTGAACGATCTGTGTACATA
>NW_013677345.1:10259-13631 GCF_000517525.1 Limulus polyphemus | reverse complement strand
TAAACAAATGATGAACACACAAGTTGTTTTATATGATGGAACAATTGTTACTAAACAAATGATGAGCACAAGTAGTTTTATATGGTGGAACAATTGTTGCTAAACAAATGATGAGCACATGTAGATTTATATGGTGGAACAATTGTTACTAAACAAATGATGAGCACAAGTAGTTTTACATGGTGGAACAATTGTTACTTAACAAATGATGAACACAAGTAGTTTTATATTGTGGAACAATTGTTGCTAAACAAATGATGAGCACATGTAGTTTTATATGGTGGAACAATTGTTATTAAACAAATGATGAGCACAAGTAGTTTTACATGGTGGAACAATTGTTGCTAAACAAATGATGAACAGAAGTAGTTTTACATGGTTGAACAATTGTTGCTAAACAAATGATGAACACAAGTAGTTTTACATGGTGGAACAACTGTTACTAAACAAATGATGAACACAAGTAGTTTTACATGGTGGAACAATTGTTACTAAACAAATAGTTTTGTATGTTGAGACATAAACAATTGAAACTCTACTAGTGTTATATATAAAAAAGGTGTTAAATAATTTCTTTTTTTAGATTGTTTTAGAAAGTTCATTTATATTTTGTTTCAAACATTATAGTTAAAAATTCAATAAGAATATTAAAAATAGTGTATGATCATTTGTCGAGAGGACAACACCATACATCAATGTTCCATCACTTGTTCCATGGTCACTTGTGTAGGACAAGATTAGATTTCTCAGTTAATCATGTAGCATTACATGGTCACTTGTGTAGGACAAGATTAGATTTTCCAGTTAATCATGTATCACTGGATGGTCACTTGTGTAGGACAAGATTAGATTTCTCAGTTAACCATGCCAAAATCTAATCTTGTCCTACACAAGTGACCATCCAGTGATCCCGTTAATCATGTAGCATTACATGGTCACTTGTGTAGGACAATATTAGATTTTCCAGTTAATCGTGTATCACTGGATGGTCACTTGTGTAGGACAAGATTAGATTTCTCAGTTAATCATGTAGCACTGGATGGTCACTTGTGTAGGACAATATTAGATTTTCCAGTTAATTGTGTAGCATTACATGGTCACTTGTGTAGGACAAGATTAGATTTCTCAGTTAATCATGTAGCATTACATGGTCACTTGTGTAGGACAAGATTAGATTTCTCAGTGAATCATGTATCACTGGATGGTCACTTTTGTAGGTACCAGATTAGATTTCTCAGTTCATCATGTAGCACTGGATGATCACTTGTGTAGGACAATATTAGATTTTCCAGTTAATCATGTATCACTGGATGGTCACTTGTGTAGGATAAGATTAGATTTTCCAGTTAATCATGTAGCATTACATGGTCACTTGTGTAGGATAAGATTAGATTTCTCAGTTAATCATGTATCACTGGATGGTCACTTGTGTAGGACAAGATTAGATTTCTCAGTTAATCATGCATCACTAAATGGTCACTTGTGTAGGACAATATTAGATTTTCCAGTTAATCATGTAGCACTGGATGGTCACTTGTGTAGGATAAGATTAGATTTCTCAGTTAACTATGCATCACTAAATGGTCACTTGTGTAGGACAAGATTAGATTTTCCAGTTAATCATGTAGCACTGGAATCGTGCTCGAGAATAATAGCATGATCATAATACTATAAATCTAGAACAATGTCAGGGTCATAACAATAGAGTTATTTAACAATATAGTGATCATACTGACTGAGTCATGCTCTATAACAATATTGGGATAACGCTGAATGAGTCATGCTCTATAACAATATCGGGATCATATTGCTATAGATCTAAAATAATGTCGTGATTATAATTCTGTATATATATATAACACTATTGTGATCACACTGAATCTTGATTTATAAGAGTATGTCTACGTCTTTACAATTCTCTGGATATGAGACTTTTGGTAATTGACCTGAATGATGACGGATTATATATGTACATATCCTCTAATTGTTGACAATTTGTTTGCCCAGAGAAAGAATTAGACCGAAATTGAGATAAACCCTTTCTGAATATTTGATATAGAAAATAAAAGTTTCGTTCAACTTTGGACTTAGATGCTTATACATTAAGATGTTCCATCTTTCGGTTTCTTGCTTACCTGTCCCTCTAATATTGCATCTTTATTATTGGTCAGCTTCAGCTTGTCGAAGCTGATAATCTTCGCCATCCAATGGCTCCCACTAGCAGGGCTGTCGGGATGAAGGTATCTAGTCTTGTCTGGTGGTGGGTCTCCTTTACTAACAACCATCCACTGTGAGCTGTGAAGACAAGGAAAAGAGTTATGCTGCCATATATCTATATTTTGTCCTAGTTAGTGGTGGGTCATCGTGCTGTCATCTACTGATTTATGTATTTATCTTTGTTAGTGGTGGGTATCTATAAGTTATCTCAGTAACTGGTGTGCTACACACACACACATATATATATATATATGTTATCTTAATTAGTGGTGGATGATTGTGCTGACATCTATTGGTAGATATATCGGTATCTGTATGTGATCCTATTTAGTGGTGAGTCACCGTGCTGCCATCTACTGATGTATATATCTACCTATATTTATATTCAGTCATATAAGCGCCTATGAGTGAAAGTAAACAAAAACATGTAATAGAATGTTAACCACAATATGTTTACTAAAGCCAGTGCCGGTGAGGTCCTTCGCACAATACTACAGTTCACCAGACCGGCTGGGATACAACAGACATAGCAGTGGTCGAGATCTGTCAATACTATCAATTAAACAACAATTGTTCTGACGTGAACTATATTATGATGGTGAACAGTAATTTTTATCTATTTCATTTAAGTCACTACTATCAAATTTAGGTTTTAAGATTTTTGTTAACATCCAACTGTTTACCATTGGTGTGCATCGTTGGTTACTAACAAACATAACAGTTCTGATATTTATCTCTGTTGTTTGAGTTTCATATGCTTGAAACGGTGAACTTATGAATGGTGATTGCCTTAAAACCCAGTTCGGCCCTGATGAAGAAAAAATCTGCATGTCGAAAAAGCTCGGAATATATATTTCTTATTTTTGAGCTTAATTTATTTTTTCAACCTGCGTGTTTCCTATTAATATGATCGTCTTAAATACTTATTTTTACATATGTACTATATTTTGGAAAGTGCAACACGCAACTTTATACATTACATATCATAATTCATTGACAAAAAATATGAACAAAACTGTGAAAACCTTAAATCATGTAAGGTGCGATTACTTGAAACAAAGTAAATATATATATACTCCTCACCTGGCTATATATGTTCTAACAACGTTAAAACGGCTTATCGACTTCTTGAGAAGATTTCCAAGAAGAAAGTAA
>NW_013677345.1:4806-9847 GCF_000517525.1 Limulus polyphemus | reverse complement strand
AGTTTATTACTATATATATATATATACGCCTCACCTGACTATATATGTAGTCCTCACGCTGAAGTTTATTACTATATATATATATATACGCCTCACCTGACTATATATGTAGTCCTCACGCTGAAGTTTATTACTATATATATATATATATACTCCTCACCTGACTATATATGCAGTCCTCACGCTGAAATTTATTACTATATATCTATATACTCCTCACCTGGCTATATCTGTATATAAAGTTTATGAATTAAACATTTATAATGGACTTATATGAAAACGTTTAAAATATAAAATATTCAAAGATTTATTTTTACATCACCAGACAAAAGATAAGTCATTTTATCATTACAACCTACAGCACTATTAAGCCTCTCATATATCCCAGACCACTGAAGCCACGAGCCATAAATCAATAACTTTTTATGTAGACTCACGTTATGTACTTGAAGTAATTTCTGTCATAAACTAACGCTATGAACTTGAAGTAATTTCTGTCATAACCTAGCGTTATGTACTTGAAGTAATTTCTATCATAAATTAGCGTTATGTAGACTCACGTTATGAACTTGAAGTAATTTCTGTCATAAACTAACGTTATGAACTTGAAGTAATTTCTGTCATAAACTAGCGTTATGTGCTTGAAGTAATTTCTGTCATAAACTAGCGTTATGAACTTGAAGTAATTGCTGTCATAAATTAGCGTTATGAACTTGAAGTAATTTCTGTCATAAACTAGCGTTATGAACTTGAAATAATTGCTGTCATAAATTTAGATTATGTAGACTCACGTTATGTGCTTGAAGTAATTTCTGTCATAAATTAAAGTTATGTACTTGAAGTAATTTCTATATATATATATATATTGTAATTAATATATTTCATACTCTATAAGGTAAATATTTGATAGTTTGAAGAAAATTGTCTAAAATTGTACATCCAAAAATCTATAATTATCGGTAATTGGTTATTACGAACACAATGAATCATTATTTTAATATATCGTCAATTTTAAATACGTGTGAGTAAGTCATGTTATTCACAGATTTTATGTATATATGAACATAACGGTTATATATAACAGCGTAATGGATGAATACATTTATAACAACTGTTTGTTTGGTGTAAAACATGGTGTAATTATTCCAATAAAAGAAGTATTATAAAGCATTTAGCTGTTTAATCAGTATTTATTTTACGCTTACTTGGCATACACGTATCTGTATCGGTTAGAATCAGCAGGAAGAACATCAACCCACATGGAATACTGACCATCTGGATCTAGTCCTGAAACCTTCACCTTGAGCGCTGGAAACAGTCGTCTACAAACAAAAATAACATTAATTCTTTGTTAGAGTTACAAATAGAATTTAGAATAATAACTTCAAAACAGACTGTTAGAAAAAGAATCCGCTTCTTCAGTGACACTAAACTGTTTGTTCAAAACATCAACGATCTTGTATAATCTTCTTTAAAACATATAACTCCACGAGGAGAATATTCTCTAAAATCAACCATCTTCTATACTGATCACTCCATGAAAAGAATATTCTCTAAACTCAACCATTTTATACACTAATTACTCCACGAAGAGAATATTTTCTAAAATCAACCATCTTCTATAACCTTCTTTAAAACATATAACTCCACGTGGAGAATATTATCTAGAATCAACCATCTTCTGTACTGGTTACTCTGCGAAAGGAATATTCTCTAAACTCAACCATTTTCTACACTAATTACTCCACGAAGAGAATATTTTCTAAAACCAACCATCTTCTGTACTGATCATTCCATAAAGAGAATATGGTGTATATTTAACAATTTCCTACACTGAAAACTCCACGAAGTGAATAATCTCTAAGATCAACCATCTTCTATACTGATCACTCCATGAAAAGAATATTCTCTAAACTCAACCATTTTATACACTGATTACTCCACGAGGAGAATATTATCTAAAATCAACCATCTTCTGTACTGGTTACTCTGCGAAAGGAATATTCTCTAAACTCAACCATTTTATACACTGATCATTCCATAAGGAGAATACGGAGTAAAAATTAATATTCTTGTTCACTGATTACTTCAAAAAAGAATACTTTCTAAAATCAACTATCTTTACAATGATCACTCCATAAAGATAATATGGAGCTAAGAGAATAATTTTGTATGAAGTGAAAATATTACAAGATCAATTATATTCTACAGTGATCTCTCCATGAAGAGAATATATATCCTAAAATCACCAATTTTTTATATGGGCCACTACACCAAGGGAATATTTTATAAAGTTATCAACCTTTTATATTTACCTCTGTTTATATATGTCTGTGCATGTATGTGTTTAATAAGAGATCTGGTATTATATTTTTGTACATGAATGGCCAGTGAAACGTCCAATTTGTTATGCAAAATCCAGTAATACCGTTATGTAGTATTTCTATCTAAATTATCAACCAATTTTACCTCAGGCTTGTGTATAATCATATTGGTGCAAATACCAATCGAAGTTCATACGTTTACAATATTTTCTAAACAAATACTACTTATTCATACCGTCCAGTCTTTGTTACGATCATTTCCTTCCCTCTCAGATGAAATTTTACCCACAAATCTTGCATATACAACTGCACACTAACACTGCTGTCAGAAGTGGTTAACTCTTCTTCCTGGCCTGGATCGATCATACTGACACTTCTGTCAGAAGTGGTTAACTCTTCTTCCCGGCCTGGATCGATCCCATTGACACTTCTGTCAGAAGTGGTTAACTCTTCTTCACGGCTTGGACCAACAATTCCATACTTTTTGAAGGAGGAGTTCGTAACTGGACGTCTAGTTTTAAGAGAGTCAGATTCAACAAAAGTCCGGTAGAAGAAATGACCACCTGGCGGACGAAAAGTGAGGTGAAATGAACAAAAATTACAAGAAAAACAAAAATAAAACATACCAGAATGTTAAACTGTTTCTAAAGCAGTACCTCTGACAATGTAGATTTAAATTGTTAAATTTAAATTTTTGTTAAATATACTTGATATATGTATATATGTATATATCTTTGTGTATGTATGTGTGTGTGTATATGAAACACGGATTATATATATATATTCTCTGTGTTATTTTTCACAAGATTAGGAGTGAACAGGTAACCTCCGACAATAATAATTTCAACTATAAGATTGTTTCCAAATAGTCATATTCAGTTATAAAACAGCTATAAACGGTGGTATTCATCCAGAAGACATTATGAACAGTTTTATTAATCTACAAGATAGCTATAAATAATGGCATTCATCAAAAAGACAGCTATAAATAATGGCATTCATCAAAAAGACAGCTAAAAATAATGGCATTCATCAAAAAGACAGCTATATATAGTGGCATTCATTAAAAGACATCTATAAATAATGGCATTCATCAAAAAGACAGCTATAAATAATGGCATTCATCCAAAAGACAGCTATATATATAGTGGCATTCATCAAAAAGACAGCTATAAATAATGGCATTTATCAAAAAGACAGCTATAAATAATGGCATTCATCAAAAAGACAGCTATAAGACAACTAGAATACAGTGGAATTCACCGACAAGACAACTAGAATACAATAGAATTTATCTACAAGAGAGCTAGAATACGATGGAATTCATCTATGAGACAACTACAAAACAATGGAATTCATCCACAAGACAACTAGAATACAATGGAATTCATCGACAAGACAACCAGAATACAATGGAATTCACCAACAAGACAACTAGAATACAATGAAATTCATCTACAAGACAACTACAATACAATGGAATTCATCCACAAGACAACTAGAATACAATGGAATTTATCTACAAGACAGCTAGAATACGATGGAATTCATCTATGAGACAACTACAAAACAATGGAATTCATCCACAAGACAACTAGAATACAATGGAATTCATCTATAAGACAACTAGAATACAATGAAATTCATCGACGAGACAACTTGAATACAATGGAATTCACCTACAAGGCAGCTAGAATACAATAGAATTTATCTACAAGACAGCTAGAATACGATGGAATTCATCTATGAGACAACTACAAAACAATGGAATTCATCCACAAGAAAACTAGAATACAATGGAATTCATCTATAAGACAACTAGAATACAATGGAATTCATCTACAAGACAACTAGAATACAATGGAATTCATCGACGAGACAACTAGAATACAATGGAATTCACCTACAAGGCAGCTAGAATACAATGGAATTCACCTACAAGGCAGCTAGAATACAATGGAATTTATCTACAAGACAACTAGAATACAATGGAATTCATCTATAAGACAACTAGAATACAATGGAATTCATCTACAAGGCAACTAGAATACAATGGAATTCACCTACAAGGCAGCTAGAATACAATGGAATTCACCTACAAGGCAGCTAGAATACAATGGAATTCATCGACGAGACAACTAGAATACAATGGAATTTATCTACAAGACAACTAGAATACAATGGAATTCATCTATAAGACAACTAGAATACAATGGAATTCATATGCAAGACAGCCATATACAGTGGTATTCGTCGACAAGATAGCTAGAAACAACACTTTAGGGCTGTGGGTGCGTTATAGGGGTTATAGCAAAATGCCACTGACCAGTCATAAAAATGAAAAGGTAGTAGGCCAGCAGTTGGAGGTAGACGATGTTCACTATCTGCCTTCCATCTTGTCTAACACAGCAGTTGCAGGTAGACGATGTTCACTATCTGCCTTCCATCTTGTCTAACACAGCAGCTGGAGGTAAACGTTGTTCACTATCTGCTTTCCATATTGTCTAAGACAGCAGTTGGAGGTAGACGATGTTCATTATCTGCCTTCCATCTTGTCTAAGAGAGCAGTTGGAGGTAGACGATGTTCACTATCTGCTTTCCATCTTGTCTAACACAGCAGTTGGAGGTAAACGTTGTTCACTATCTGCCTTCCATCTTGTCTAACACAGCAGCTGGAGGTAGACGATGTTCACTATCTGCCTTCCATCTTGTCTAAC
>NW_013677345.1:4184-4551 GCF_000517525.1 Limulus polyphemus | reverse complement strand
ATATGATGGAATTCATCTACAAGACAGCTAGAATACAATGGAATTCATCGACGAGACAACTAGAATACAATGGAATTCATCTACAAGACATCTAGAATATGATGGAATTCATCTACAAGACAGCTAGAATACAATGGAATTCATCGACGAGACAACTAGAATACAATGGAATTCACCTACAAGGCAGCTAGAATATGATGGAATTCATCTACAAGACAGCTAGAATACAATGGAATTCATCGACGAGACAACTAGAATACAATGGAATTCACCTACAAGGCAGCTAGAATACAATAGAATTTATCTACAAGACAGCTAGAATACGATGGAATTCATCTATGAGACAACTACAAAACAATGGAATTCA
>NW_013677345.1:0-3524 GCF_000517525.1 Limulus polyphemus | reverse complement strand
TCTAACACAGCAGTTGGAGGTAAACGATGTTCACTATCTGCCTTCCATCTTGTCTAATACAGCAGCTGAAGGTAGACGATGTTCACTATCTACCTTCCCTCTTGTCTAACACAGCAGTTGGAGGTAGACGATATTTACTAGATGCCTTTCCTCTTGTCTAATACAGCAGCTGGAGGTAGATGATGTTCACTATCTACCTTCCCTCTTGTCTAACACAGCAGTTGGAGGTAAACGATGTTCACTATCTGCCTTCCATCTTGTCTAATACAGCAGCTGAAGGTAGACGATGTTCACTATCTACCTTCCCTCTTGTCTAACACAGCAGTTGGAGGTAAACGATGTTCACTATCTGCTTTCCATCTTGTCTAATACAGCAGCTGAAGGTAGACGATGTTCACTATCTACCTTCCCTCTTGTCTAACACAGCAGCTGGAGGTAGACGATGTTCACTATCTACCTTCCATCTTGTCTAACACAGCAGTTGGAGGTAAACGATATTTACTAGATGCCTTTCCTCTTGTCAAACGGTCTAAAATAGGGACTTTCTTATGCGAATATCATAAAACAATCAAACAAACAAAAATCACCTGCTATTAAGGATTTCATATAATTTTTTTTGAATGATAAACAGATTTTTTTAGATTGTTTATGTACAAAGAAATGATCATAATTTGTTGGTTGAAATGTGGTTTCTTTTCGAACAGTAACAAGACCAAATAAATACGACCACTACATTTCTACGGTGTGTAATATTACTTTTGTAATTTCTTTGGGTTGACGGCAACTATCTAAAACTGTATGTAAGTTCAGGTGTCATTTCGCTCAAATTTCTTTCTTTACATCTAGTAGCCACCAATGTTTATAGAACTCACCTATATTTCCTGGCGATATTAAGTATTCGGCAGACCATGTCTTCCGTGTTTCATCTTGAGAACAAGGATTCTTGTCTCCGTAGTCTATTCTAAAGAATTTCTTCGGATGTTCGTGGAGGAGAGCGTCGATTGTAAAGCCCTTTGCACGAGAACTCATCTGGGCAGATCTTTTAAAGGTCATCGTTAACCGATGTTGTGCGATTTCTACGGTCTAAACATGAAAACGTTAGAAGTGTGAGTGACAACATTACAATCGCTATTACTAAAGCATTGTAGTAACTGATAAGTAGCCAATCATAAATAACAAACTAAGTGGTATATGTGACACACGTGCTTTAAGGAGGCGTGGCTATTTTCCTTATTTGTTCAACTAACAACTTTATCTCACAAAGTTCACCCTCCTGGACATTTCAGGCGTACCTCTGTTCAGTCTATTTAAACACGGGAAATAAGGCATGTTATAATTAACACCACGTTTATAATAAGGAAATGAAGTGAGTTGGAAAGGATGTGAAAAGGATTATCACCAGGGTTAATCGTGCTAATGACGAAAAATAGCTTCACAAGAAGAAACTATATTCAAAAACCTAGTTAAACTGAAGTTAACAGTTTTTACAAACAGGGGACCCGTGAATTAAAAAAACGAAAAAGAAATCAAGCCATATTAAACCCTAAAGCTGAATCTAATTTTACGACGAGATTGTAATGTTTGTCAAACAATACTGTTTCAAAAACGATCCGCATCAAAACCCTAAACTTAATTGTGATTTTGAAGGAGACTAAGAAAGTGTCCCTTACTTGAAAAATACACTAAACAAAGGATAAGAAAGTGTCCCTTACTTCTACAGCACACTAAACAAGGGTTAAGAAAGTATCCCTTACTTGTAGAGCACACTAAACAAAGGTTAAGAAAGTATCCCTTACTTGTACAGTACACTAAACAAGGGTTAAGAAAGTATCCCTTACTTGTACAGCACACTAAACAAGGTTTAAGAAAGTATCCCTTACTTGTACAGCACACTAAACAAGGGTTAAGAAAGTATTCCTTACTTGTACAGTACACTAAACAAGGGTTAAGAAAGTATCCCTTACTTGTACAGGACACTAAACAAGGGTTAAGAAAGTATTCCTTACTTGTACAGCACACTAAACAAGGGTTAAGAAAGTATTCCTTACTTGTACAGTACACTAAACAAGGGTTAAGAAAGTATCCCTTACTTGTACAGCACACTAAACAAGGGTTAAGAAAGTGAAATGTATTTATACAATATCCTATAAAGACAATAATAAGGTGTTTTCAGTTATATAATCTACAAAAATAAGACTAACAATTACCATTTAGTTATAGGAGAAAACACAAATGGCTAACAATGTGTACTTGTTTATCATGCAGATCTTGACTGATCGAAGCTTCAATAGCAGATCTTGATTGATTTCAGCTTCAATAGCAGATCTTTTCTGATCCAAGTTTCAATAGCAGATCTTGACTGATCCAAACTTCAATATCAGATCTTTACTGATCCTAGTTTCAATATCAGATCTTGACTGATCCAAATTTCAATAGAAGATCTTGACTAATCCAGGCTTCAATAAAAGATCTCGACTAATCCAAGCATCAAAATGGAATCTCGACTGATCCAAGCTTCAATAGCGAACAGTAATTAAAAGGATTGTTTGTTAGAACAGTAACTAACACCATTGTTTGTTAGAACAGTAACTAACAGGATTGTTTGTTAGAACAGTAATTAACAGGATTGTTTGTTAGAACAGTAACTAACACCATTGTTTGTTAGAACAGTAACTAACAGGATTGTTTGTTAGAACAGTAATTAACAGGATTGTTTGTTAGAACAGTAACTAACAGGATTGTTTGTTAGAACAGTAACTAACACCATTGTTTGTTAGAACAGTAATTAACAGGATTGTTTGTTAGAACAGTAACTAACAGGATTGTTTGTTAGAACAGTAACTAACACCATTGTTTGTTAGAACAGTAACTAACAGGATTGTTTGTTAGAACAGTAACTAACACCATTGTTTGTTAGAACAGTAACTAATAAGATTGTTTGTTAGAACAGTAACTAATAGGATTGTTTGTTAGAAGAGTAACTAACAGGATTGTTTGTTAGAACAGTAACTAACAGGATTGTTTGTTAGAACAGTAACTAACAGGATTGTTTGTTAGAACAGTAACTAACACCATTGTTTGTTAGAACAGTAACTAATAAGATTGTTTGTTAGAACAGTAACTAACACCATTGTTTGTTAGAACAGTAACTAACATGATTGTCAAACTGTCAATTAACTTTTATAGTTATGAATATATTTAGTTATTTTCTTATAAAAGAATTGCACAAAGAAAGTAAAATAAAAAAATAATAGTTGATACAATCGTTTATTAATACTAGTCACGCTATACCAGTGTTGTTAATACTAGTTACGTTATACCAGTGTTGTTCATACTAGTCACGCTATACCAGTGTTGTTAATACTAGTCACGTTATACCAGTGTTGTTAATACTAGTCACGCTATTCCAGTGTTGTTAATACTAGTCACGCTATACCAGTGTTGTTAATACTAGTCACGCTATACCAGTGTTGTTAATACTAGAGTCACGTTATACCAGTGTTGTTAATACTAGTCACGTTATA